>NW_011500095.1:226522-242077 GCF_000495115.2 Populus euphratica
TTTTTTTTATATATATATATATATATATATATATATATACACACACACATATAACACTAGAGTCTATAAGTTAGTTCATAAGCTTGGCGTGCTAGCTCGGGTTATCTAGTTAATAATTTTGATGAGTTCACCTACTGGTTATATATGCTTTTTTTATTATTGGTTATTTAATTATTTTTAATTGTTTTTTCTTGATTATTATTGGTTATTTAATTGTTTTTTCTTGATTTTTTTTTTAGTATTGGATTGGTCAAGAAATAAATTACAAACATAATTTAAAAAAAAAATAAAAAAAAATATTATTAAACTCAATGAAATCTATGATAAAGTTGCTTTGAGATTGAGATCGAGACAATTTATCATTGTCTTAATAATTTTTTTTTAAAATAAATATCATCTTAAAATTTATTTAAAAAGTAAAGCTATTATTTCATCAATCAACAAAATTATACTTAAACTTATAAAATTAATCAATTTAATTTTGATTAGCTGTTATATTATTTAGTTAAAAACACGAATTATATAAAAAATTAAATTGCTGGTTTCAAGAAAAGCAATCCGATCCATGCCGGAACACGGCCAATTGACTACTATATCTATTACGCAAATGAGTTCGAAAGCAGGTTAATCGCCTGTCATTAACATCCATGTTTTGAAAACATTTACAATATTCTGCCAAGCATTTCTATAGAAGAAAATCTGCACCTTCATTCCTATTAATTATAACAGATGAATAGGTGAAAGAAGAAGAAATTTGATAATTATTTTATTGTTTCAATCTTTTATTTTTATTTTTTTACCAGTGGATCTACAAGGACTCGATTCATGAGTTGGCCTGTCCTACTCCTGGAGATAAATCTACATTGAAAATCTCACAAGACTTTTTTTTTTTAATTCAAAAAGAAATGATGAGGAAAATTTACCCTATTTTATGAAAAAGAATTTCAAAAATACCTTATTTTCAAAAAAAAAAAAACTCAGAAATTAAGGGGCAACTGCATTTATTGCATTCTTCAATTCCTAATTTAACAAGGATTCAGATTCTTAGTAGGATATTTTTTGGAAAGAAAGTGTAAAAAGTTGGCCCTAGCCGAATCCGAATCAGTGTTGGCTACATTCTTAGTCGGTTCAGAAGTGTGTGTGTGTGTGTGTGTTACAGTGTCAGGTTATTCTTTCGTCTGTAACAAAGGATTGAAAAACCCTAGTCATAGTGTGTGAGAGAGAAAGATAGGAGCGTAGTATTTCTGTGTGGAAAACCTTTTTAGTTCAATAAAGTTCTACTGATATAGATACTGATAAGGGGTCTAAAGGCATGGCCATTGGGAGATTCTCTGCTGCTTATAAAAAGGACAATGATAAGAAGGAGACAAGATCAGAGTTCTACCTGCAGGATTTCTTCGACTCTATAGGCTCTTTCGCTTCCCAATTCAGGCCTTCTCTTTAGGCATTGAATACTTATCATAAAGAGAAGGAGATGAGTGTCCATGGCTCAAGCAAATGCAAGTTTCTGTATATTGATGTGTTATGTGTTCTTCTAAATCTAACTGTAGCCTGAATTCCCCTGCTTTTGGTTGTGATTGTACCTATTTCGACTGTTGATTTCTTTTTTAAATACTTTATGTTCATAATTCGAATATATTGAAAATAAATATAGCACTTTGAGACGTTTCTGTTTATTTTCGTTGATAAACTTTTGCTTGAATGATAGCTTACAGTAAAGCTTGAAGGAAAATCTTGCTTGTGTTGCATATTTTACTCTGCTAATGCTAATAACGATCTCTGCTGTCATATAATTTACAATGATTATTCCTTGATTCCAATACTGAAAATAGTATTCTGATTTCTCATAACAGGAAAAAAAATCTAGGCAATGCCTCTAGTATCTCACTCCAGTTGTCCTCAAAATTCAACAATAAGTTGTAACTGCTGTCTTTAGACTATGGTCTCTCTCTAAACAATTATAAGAAAATCGCCCCCACATGAAAGATGCACTCACAATTTGTTGCAAGCTAAAATTATAACATGCCACAGATGAAAATTTTTGAAAGTTGAAACCCGTATGATCCACCAGCATTAGCCTTTCATGTACTTTGTACGCTGAGATGCACCCATCTGATATGGACATGCTGATTTCCATTTATTATCAGATCAGATATGAAATAAGCTGATATAGGTAGACTGCAAATTTTATATTTCAGTTCTGGGTTTTGACCCTAACCACAGTTTTTTTAGTTTAATAATACTAGGGGAGGAGGGTGTGATCTCAAATCACAAATTTTATATAGGAGATAAAATTTGTGATTATATAGGAATAAAATTTGTGATTTGAGATCACACCCTCCTCCCCCAGAAAAAATATGGTTGAAAGGGTTGTATATTTTTAATTAAAATTTGATTTGATCGTATTACATTTTCACAACAAGCAAATAAATCTTATTATGAAAATAAAATATGATAGTCAAAATTGGAAATTTATGGACCAATTTTGATTGAACTTTATCAAACCAAATGATAGAATATCCGAATTCAATACCTCATTTGAAACTGTTGCATATTCAGGACCAAGCAAAATTATCTTTATATCCTAATAGTGACCATTATCTTTATATCCTAATAGCGACCATCACTTTGACTGGGCTGCAGGAACTTTTTTTTTTTTTCACTGGAAGGGGGCACTGGGCTGCAGGAACTTTTTTTTTTTTTCACTGGAAGTGGTCACTGCAACTTCTTGTTCTAGAGATCTCATTGTGCTGAATCCAACGACTCAATCCATTTGTGATTCTGACCAACGATTAGCAAGTTATGAATTATGAAAGTTGCAACTCTCTTTTCTTATTGCCTTGGGAACCGTGCCCACCATTCTTCATTAATTTCAATCTTTTCCTGGAAGAATGTCCAGAGAGCAAAATAACTTATCACGTAACTTGCTTTGTTCAATTGACTTTCTTTTGTAAATGAATTGCTTAGAGTGAATTAGCTGCTTAGAGTAAACAAAAGGTCCTCCCATGCTGATAGCCTGACTTAGCTTAATTGACCCCCCGTTTTTTTTTCCTAAATGAATTGTCCAACGTGAATGAATTATTAAGAAAGAGAACAAAACAATTTCCTGTACTGGGAGCCGACTTTGCTTTCACATAATAAGAAAAGAATATTTTTTAGATTAGGAAAGAATCACTAAGGCGGCTATAAAAGAACATTACATTGCTCTTTTCATGTTACCAACGCAGCACTTCCTGTTGCTCTTTTATTAACTGTATAGCATCAACCTGGCAACCAAACGTCTCGCTTCAAAATTAATATCAAACTTTTTAGCTGCTTCGTGAAGATTGCCAAGTGTCTGTCAGCATCTACGGGCATAATTGGTCCGCCAAAGATCAAGCAAAACACTGTCAGGTCAGGTGACTGCTTGGTGATATCATTAAACCAAGTGTGATACTGCTCAAGTTTGAATTTAACTAACGGTGCAGCCTCAACCTAGCAATACTTTTGTTTCTTCACTAACAGTGCAACCTCCACACAGCAGTCCCGGTATGCATGTCCCCATTCCTCCTTTTGTTTTATTACAACTGCACCCTCTCTTTTTTTGTGTGTGTGTATGCAGGATATAATTCTGGTTTGTAGATAGATTCAAAAGCCTATAGAATTGGATGTATTCGTCTGTTGTAGACAGATTTCACATGATTTATATGCAGAACCTCATCAAATATTGAAGCTTGGATGATTCCACTCAATCATTCTTCTCACTATTGTCAGCATTGCAAAATCTTAACTTGGATGTCCATTATGCTTACAGACCAATCAAAGCAGAATTTTAACTTTGTTGTTTCAGCCTGTGAACTGGTTTCATTCACGTGGTTTCTCAAGCTTTATGTGTGAATTTACATTATCTTCAAACCAGTGGTCCAGAATTGCAAATTCCTTGTTCATCAGGTATATTCATGGTTGAAGTTGCTGCAAGGGATTCAGCATCCTTGTCACCGGTGCTCCCTAATCACTGCTGCCATAAATTATGATATGTTCTCAGCCCTGAATTGATAGCTCATGTGGTGTTCTCTCAGCTCTGATTTATTTTTTGCAAACATTACGAGTTCAAGGCGAGTTCTCCCATTGCTCCAAAATTCATCAGATATGAGCGCCGAAGCAATTCTACCATCTTAGCCTTATAAATAAAGGAGCTTCCGCAAGTGTTTTTTTTTTTTTTCTTGTTTGCATTAGAAATCAAACGTTGTTTGCGTGCCTAGTCTTATAAATTCTTCTCGCAGCTTTTCGGTGTTGTTATTGAAATAGACTTCACTAAGCCTGATTGAGTTATTGGTGGGCTCGCCTGTTTCCATTAATTAACATCTATTCTTATTGCAGGGTTGCAGATTTCTTTGGGTGATCTGAATTATCTTACCGTAATACTTCACAAGCCTTGGTGTTTGACAAGTTGTTTCTTAAGGGTCACGATTGTTGTTTTTAACACGTCATCAATTTTGGCAAGTCATAAATTTCTTAACATTAGAGCATCACTTTTCTTTAGCTCTTGATCAAGGTAAGTTCTTATTCTCTCCCTTTTTAATCATTACTTTTTTTTTTTGGACATATAAATATCATGGGATTTATAATCTTGTTCCCCATTTCTTCTTTCAATATGCATCTAATTCACGTATTTTTATGTCTATCTTTTCTTTTTAGATGGTGCTTTTCAAGAATTCTTCTTCTTCCACAAAAAGATTCTTAGTAATTGATGAGAAGTATCGTCGAACAAGCCTTCGCGTATATGAACCTGCCATTGGTTCATTTGCTAAGAAGCGGTCTTCCGAAAGCATCAAGCATTTGACTTCCTGGTCATTGGAGACTTCTTATGAACTTTATGGTCATGGTGGTTTGCCTCAATCAGTTTTACAACTTCAATCCTCCTTTCCACATTCAACAACTTTTCTAGCTGATCTGCCGTCATTAGACTATCGTAAACGTGATGGAAATGCTACTTGCAAGGATTATTTCCCAATCTCCGATGCACTTGAGTATACTCCCAAGTATTGGGAATGGACAGAAGATATTTTGAAACATTACGAGCCAATCCTCGAGAGGGCACATATTCGAGACACTATTTTTGCATCCCTTTTTACATATGACTGGCAGATGAATGTTATCCTTTCTTTCTATAATCATTGGAATCCTGCTACCAACACGCTATCTACCCCGAATGGAGAGGAGTCTATATCCCTTTGGGAGTTAAAATCATGTAGCGGTCTTCCTATTTTTGGTACTTTTTATGATGAAGTCATTCCTTCTGCTGATGAACTTAATGAAGCTGACAAGAAAGGATATTCTTTTCTTTCAAAGAGCTGCAAGTACCTATTTATCGCCTTTCATAAAGAATGTCAGACCATTGATGGTGACCATGTAATGACCCTTCAAGATTGGGTAGATTTCTGGTTTCGAGATGATTTGAGATACAAGGTACCCTTTTCTGTGGGTAAGTCTGGCGGATCCAATAAGACTACCTATCCATCTGGCTCAATTGATAAGTCTCGCGTTCGTTCCAGCAAATTCATTCATCCTTTTAAAGAGCTTAATGTCCCTTCTCATATTCAAGATGAAGTTTATTTAGCGGCTTTTCTTTCATGCTGGCTATGCAAATTTGTATTTCCTAGCAAGGACGTTGGTTTCATTCGTCCTAGTACTTTCAAAGTAGCATCCATGATGGCGGTTGGAAGGCAATTCTCTCTTGCGATACCAGTTCTAGCAAGTATCTTCAAAGGTCTAAAGGAAGTTCAATCTGCATTAAGTGTGACCGCACGAGACATCCCTTTTCCTATTCATTTTCTCAGCAGTTGGCTTGCCGAAAAATTTGGCACCCATCAAACAGCCATTAGTCCTGCCAAGTTAGTTGGGATGACAAAATATGCCGGCGTGGGGTTGGCAAAGCATTTCAATGAATCTCAAGCTAATGCTCTTTTCAGAGATCCTAAGAGAGTCATATTTCCTGCATTACTTCCCTTGGCCAAAGTCGTGGTTTTGTGTGATGATGGCAACTTATCAGTCCTCAAGAGTGACTACTTTATGTGTATTCGATCCGGCTATTTGACTCTTCGTTATGATGATACTTTTATTATTGAGTCTTACTGTCCTGATAGATTCAGTCGACAATTTGGGTTTTGCCAGCATGTTCCCCGTGACTTTGAAGGGAGAACTGGAGTTCCAACCTTGGAGGATGTATCCCAACTTTGGCATAGTTTTACCAAACTCAACACTCATTCTCAGTGCAAGCTTCCGTTGCCCCCAAGTGATAAACTTCCTTTGGTGACTAAACGTTACATGGACTGGTGGACTCCGAAGTGGTCCAAAGTTTATTCTCCAGAGGTAAAGATCATTCTCAAAAGTCCTGGTAATGTTGCCGTAGTATCTCGAGGGATAAAAGAAAAGAAGAATGACCCTCTCTTAACCAAAAAGAAACGATCTTCTCCTACCCATAAAAGAGATAAGCGGACAGTTGATGTTGATTTAGGCAAGGAAGATGGTACTCAAACATCTGCCCACATAAGGAGGACACCACTTGTGATCCCTAGTGTGAAGAGAGTGAGTACTTCAAAAGATCATCTCAATAAGAAATCCTCTAACTCCTCAGAAGCAAAGGAAAGAAGTGCACAATCCTTTTCTCCACAATTGGTAAATAAATACTTATCCCTATTTTTATGTGCCTTATTAATTCCCTTTTTTTTTTTTGAGATACTCATAAGGATATGCATGTAGCAGGAAAAAGAAGACAATTTTGAAGCAATCTTAAATGTTGAGGATAGTGAGCATGAAAACAGTGATCATCATTGGAAACGTTTAAAACGTACCAAGAAAGTGTTCAATCCTTGCGGCTCGGGTTTTCTTCATGGAGTCCCTAGTGCATCAATCATGCCAGACAATATTGATGAACTGGTTTGACACTTTTTTTTTCTTTTTCTTTTTTTTCTAATTCATGTTACTTGTCATATATTAACCCCCCCTCTTTTTTTGTTCTTTGTTTCAGCTTGGTCAACAAGACCTGGGGAATGACTTTGATATGTATATTGGGCCAGAAATGAGTGTTGCTTCTGTTGTTAGCCCTAACCCTTTCAATATTTTAGCTGCTGGGATTGGAAACTCTCATCCTTCATTTAGTTCACCACATGAGCAGCCTAATCCACCTCCGCCGATCTTTAATATAGTGACCAACTTGCATAATCTTGGACCTACTACTGCCTTTGAGCCTTCAGGAGTTACTAGGTATTGTGCTGATGACATAATAAGAGAGATAAGATCTGAATTTGCTATCAAGTGTTGGGAGAGCATCAGAAATAAGATTGTTCGTACACCGATCCATTATATTCCTAACCTGGCTGGTGAAGTTGAGAAGATCCTCCACTCCATTGAAGATATAAAGGTTGATTGCTCCTCTATCAGAAGAATGGTGACTGAGGTGATTGAGGATGCTAAAAAGTTTATCCACTTAAAGGCTTCATTATCTCCTATGATGACATCAGAGCAACGAGCCTTAGATGTTGAAAAGCTTGAAGTGCAACTTAAAGATTCAAAAGCTTTTGAAGACGAGGCATCTAGATCTATTTCCACCACTCATGCTGAGATAACAAAAATAGCGAAACAATTAATGGAGCTGCAGAGTAAGAAGACTGAGTTAGAGTCATCTCTTAAGGCGTGTGATGAAAAACTTTCTAAGAGGAAAATCATCACCTCCAGCATTCGAGCAGAGATCACCACACTATCCTCTTCCCCTGTGATAAGTGAAACTGATGCAGCCATTCTTCAAAAATTGAAAGGATTGTTGGAGACCAAACAAAAGGAGTTAGGAGGACATAGCTGGAAACCGTAGTATGATAATGGTTTCTTATGCTTTGGAATTTTTTTGTTTCGGTAACACCAGCTTGTGACTTTCTGTTGAGGCTACATACTTTATGTAATAGAATTCTTCTTTCTATTAATAAAGTCTACATTTTACCTTCACTTGTGTCTTGTTACCTGGATTTTCATGTTATGATTGTGTTTTGAGGTTTATTTATCCCTCTTTTTTTCATGTGAACAATCATATTGGCTCAAATAGCTTTTAAAGGATGATGTGCGACTGTACTTAGAATAAATTCTAAGTTGCCTACGTACCTTTATGGATAAAGGATCAAGTCACAACGTAGTTCAAAACATTTTTTTTTTATTTTTTTTTCAAAGACTTTTTTTGTGACTGTACCCAGAATGGATTCTGAGTTGCCTACGTACCTTTGTGGATAAAGGATCAAGTCATAACGTAGTTCAATTTTTTTTTGTGCCTTTCACAGTTTTAGCTCGTGCGGGCCAGGAGCTACATCAGATTTCAAGCATAATATCTTTTCAAGAATTTGCCGTTGATAGGCCCAATCTTCAATCCATTCTCATCGATAATTTTGTAAGCTCCATTGGTGTAGACTTCTTGAACCACATAAGGGCCATCCCATTTGGAGAGGAATTTGCTGCCCATGCGTTTTGACATGATTATTGGGCGTCGTACTGCCAAGACAAGATCTCCTTCTTGGAATGAGCGTGGTCGCACCTTCTTGTTGAAAGCCCTACAAAGTCGTGCTTGATAACATTCTAATCGCTGTTGTGCCTCAAGACGTTTTTCATCTAAAGCTTCAAGCTCTTCAAGGCGTAGACGAACATTGTCTTCATTGGAAAGTCCTTCTTGGATTGCGATTCTCAAAGATGGAATTTGACATTCTAGTGGAAGAACAGCTTCGGCCCCGTATACCAAGGAATATGGAGTAGCTTGAGTTGGTGTTCGGAATGTAGTACGATAAGCCCATAACGCCTCCCCAATTCTCTCATGCCAGTCCTTCTTCGAGCGATTCACCACCTTCTTGAGAATGTTGCATAAAGTCTTGTTAAAGGCTTCTGCCAAACCATTAGCCGGAGCATTGTACATAGAAGAGTTATGCTGTTGGAAGCTGAATTGTGCACACAACTTGTTCATGGTTGTATTGTAGAACTCCTTTCCATTATCGGTTATGATGTATCTTGGTACCCCATAACGGTAAATGATGTTTGTTCGAATGAAGTTTACAACTGTCTCTTTCTTGACCTCTTTTAATGCTGTAGCTTCTGCCCACTTTGAGAAGTAATCTGTTCCAGCCAATATGTAAAGATGCCCCCCAGAGCTTTTCGGCAATGGTCCTACCACATCAAGTCCCCAAGCATCAAAGGGCCAAGAGGCAACTGTCGGGTGTAAAGGCTCGGGTGGCTGATGGATCAAATTAGCATGCAATTGACAACTTTGACATTTTCTAGCGTAGTCTATGCAATCCTTCACCATTGTCGGCCAGTAATATCCCATTCTTTTGATCCGGAAGTGAAGTTTAGGGCCTGATTGGTGTGCTCCACAGATCCCTGAGTGAGTTTCCTCTAGTGCTTTTGTTGCTTCTTCTTCTCCGAGACAACGCAAAAAGACTCCGTCAAAAGAGCGTCGGTAAAGAGTGCCTTGAAAGTATATGAAGCGAGAAGCTCTTCGCCTCACCTCTGTCTTATGACGTAGGTCTTTAGGTAGCTTTCCATGTCTCAAATAATCGATAAGTGGCTGACGCCAGTCTTCTCTTTCAATCTCGTAGACAGAAACTATACCCACTTGTTCTTTCTCTTCTATGTCATGATTTAGCGGTGGAACGACCCATCTTTGACATACAGGGACTTTTATCTCCTCACTACATGATGCTAATGTTGACGCAAGATTTGCTAAGGCATCGGCTTGCCTAATCTCTTTTCCTGGCCCATGTTCTTGCTTATTCTCTTTTCGTGGCACGTGTTCTAAAGTGACACAATCAAGTGATGTTATCAGTTTAAGTGCATACTTGTGATATGGGATGAACTCTGGCTTCTTGACTTCATATAGTGAGAGGAGTTGTCTGATGACTAATTGAGAATCCCCAAAAACTTTAAGGCGAGACATCTTTATATTCACTGCCATTTCCAACCCAAGAATCAAGGCTTGATATTCGGCCATGTTATTAGAACAACATTCGGTAAGTGAAAAGGAGAAAGGCAAGACCTCTCCTTCTGGTGTGATGAATATAACCCCAGCCCCGGCTCCATCTTGTCGTGCTGCGCCATCAAAGAACATTTTCCATGGTTCTGACATTTCAATAAACAAAACATCCTCATCAGGCAGGTCTTCAGAGAACTTCCATTCATCGGGAATAGGATGATCAGCGAGAAAATCAGCTAGTGCTTGCCCCTTGATAGCCTTTTGTGAGACGTAGACAATTTCAAATTCTTGAAGCAATAAAGCCCATTTTGCCAATCTTCCTGATAGTACTGGTCTTGAGATGATGTACTTGAGAGGGTCAGCTCGGGAGATTAGTCTTACTGAATGCGCTTGGAGGTAATGCCTTAGCTTCTTTATTGCAAACATTAATGCTAGACATGTCTTCTCTATTGGAGAATAATTCAGTTCAGCCCCATTTAATGTCCTACTAAGGTAGTAGAGAGCACTTTCCTTGCCTTCATCATTTTGTTGCGCCAACAACACCCCCAAGGAATGTGTTTGAGCTGCAATATAGAGGATAAGTGGGCGTCTCGGTACCAGTGCTTGAAGGACAGGCGGATTCAACAAGTATTTTTTTATCTTGTTGAAGGCATTAGTACAAGCTTCATCCCAATAGAATAACGTATCCTTCTTCATTAAGTGGGTGAATGGTTGACATCGACCCGCTAAGTTAGAAATAAATCTTCGTATATAGGCCAACTTTCCTTGGAGACTCTTCAACTCATGGATGTTTCTTGGCTCCGGTATTTTTAGAATGGCTTCAATCTTAGACTGGTCAATCTCAATCCCTCGATGTCAAACTATAAACCCTAGGAATTTGCCTGATGACACACCAAATGCGCATTTTAGTGGGTTCATTTTTAGCTGGAATCGACGTAATCGTTCAAATACCAAACGAAGATCTTGCAAATGATTTTCTTTTTCTTTTGATTTCACCACGAGGTCGTCAACATAGCATTCAACATGTTGGTGAAGCATATCATCAAAAATCTTCTGCATCGCCCTTTGATAAGTGGCACCTGCATTCTTTAAGCCAAAAGGCATAACTTTATAGCAATATATCCCTTTCGGAGTTCGGAAGGCCGTCTTCTCCTCATCTGCGGGTGCCATTCGAATTTGATTATAGCCAGATGAACCGTCCATGAAGGTTAATCTCCCATGACCTGTGGTAGCATCGACCATGATCTCGGTAATTGGAAATGGAAAGTCATCTTTGGGACAAGCATTGTTAAGGTCTCGAAAATCCACGCAAACACGCATTTGACCATTCTTCTTTTTTACTGGCACAATATTTGAAATCCATGTAGGATACGTGACCTCACGAATGAAACCTGCCTGGATAAGTTTATTGACTTCAACCTCAATCTGTGATATGAGTTCAGGACGGAAGCGACGCTGAGTTTGTTTTATAGGTCTAGCCCCATGTTTTACTGCTAGTTGGTGGACAGCAACCCTTGGGTCTAAACCTGGCATTTCATCATAGGACCAAGCAAAGACATCTCGATATTCCATCAAAAGTTCCATGTAATTTGCTTCCTCTTCAGGTGATAAATTTGCATTGATAAAGGTTGGTCGTGGGTTTTCAACAGTTCCCAAGTTAACCTCTTTAAGTTCATCCATTGTAGGCTTATTTTCTGATTCAAGGGAAGGCAGAGCTTCCTCAACATCTTCTTCGACGACAAACTTATCATTATCATCTTCTTCAATAGTGATGTGATTTGAAGTGAGACACATTATTTCATCTTCCTTTTCTTCATTACAGGGGTTTGTCATCACTATTGTGCGTGTTTTTCCTTTCAATGTCTCCTCAGCACTCACCACCCATTCACATTGTCTCTTCATGCGTGAAGGTATTTTGCTACGAAGAACCTTTAAATCACTCATCGAACTTGATTGATGATCGAGTGTATGCTTGTTATCTTTTGACATGGATTGTCCAAGTCTTGCAAAGACTGATGTGCGTTTTAGCGCCTTTCCATTATTTTGGGTTCCAATCCTGGTAAAAACAGGAGCACGACTTGTAGTTCCACCAAGACGATCCCAGACTGAAGCTCTAAGAGGTGCCAACTGATTTTGTTGTTTGTCCATGACTTCTTCCGCACTTGTGTATTGTGAGGCTTCTTTATTAATCTGAAAATGTAGCGGTATGGAAGACTCGTATCCAAGACCAACCCTTAAAGTTTTGCCATAAGTTTTCTTCTCTCTCCATGCCTTTCTAGTCTTTGTAGAAACTTGTTTACCTTCAGGTTGAGTAGTATCACCATCCTTCGCTAACTTACTGATGTCCTCACGACTATAACCAGCCTTGGCTAAAAGCTTATAAGCATTGGGATCAAAGCCATTCGCCCGTTTATCAGGGAGTCCTCTAGGATTTATCACCACCAACTCGGTTTGATGAACGAACCCTTTTAATAAAGGTTTTGAGACCTTGTTCAAGGCGAGATTAGTAGCTGGCAAGGTCAAGTTTTCAAGCCCCTTATTGATCTTCTCTTCATCCTTGGCAAAAGAAGATTGACCCTCTTTTCTTGCTGATACTGGGATATATCGGAGTACTGTGGCTTTACGTGGTAGTTTATTGTTAACAAAGTTTTCTACCACCTTTTCTTTTCCTTGATTCCTCATCGGCTGAGACACCCTTTCATTTGTAGATGACTTATGCCCTTTTGAGCTTTTAGAGTCAATTCTTCCCTCTCCTAGGTGGTCAGGTGGGGATCGTAGCTCTTCAATCACATTTGACTTGAAATAGAATTTTGCGTCTGCAAAGTGAGCTTCAGCTATGGTGAAGGGGTCGGTGTCTGCCACTGAGCTTCAGCTATGGTGAAGGGGTCGGTGTCCGCCACTATCTTTCTTATTTGTCCATCTCGACAATACTTAAAACATTGGTGGAGTGTTGAGGAGATGATACCATTTTCATGCATCCATGGTCGCCCAAGCAACATATTGTAAGTAGTTTTGGCATCTATGACATGGAAAAGTGCATTGGATTCCATATCTTCCATGTGCATTGCGAGTCTTATCTTTCCGATGGCGTTTTGCCCACCTTGATTAAAACCTTGAATCATCAGATGACTTGGGAAAAGTTCATCCATAGGAATCCCTAGCTCTTTCATAGTCTTAAGAGGTAGTATATTGACCGCTGAGCCATCATCCACCAAGATACGATTCACCATCTTTTCATCAACATATCCTTTAATGAAAAGAGGTCGGTTATGGAGTTTTGATCCAAGCAACAAGTCTTCATCGCTGAAGGATCTCTATTGTGCATACACCATGACATAAATTTGAAGAGTCATCATAACCTTCCTTCATGACAGGTTCAATAAGAGTTTTCTCTTCATCAACCTGATAGCAAGTAACAAGTACATTTTCAACTCTTCTCATCTCTATTGGCATGTACTCATTCAGTGTAACGGGCTTTCTTAGACTTTGCATTGAAAAACTCTCCTTTCTAGCTGGCATGGACTTTCGTTCAGTCTTTCGACTTATCGGCTCATCAATTAGCTTCCTCACCATTGACATTCTTATTCTAGTTGGCTTTGTCATCTGCATGTGTTTCTTTCTTCCTCTTTTACGCGTGACTAAAGTCCATCCTTCATCATCATAATTTTCAAACGAATTAGGCTTCAAGTTGTCAACTTGAGGTACGAGGGTTATGCATGGAGTTAGACTTGAGGATGCAGCAAAGCTCATCGGGAAAATGGCATCAAGTCTTATAGGTTCAAAGGAGCCGAAACTTATTGTAGGGAGTGATTGACATGGTCCTAAATTGACCGTGGTTATGATATTAGAGGCTGCTATTTCATCATCAAAGACAATATCTCCATTCTCGTGTAGCCTCATGATCTTGTCTTTCAACACAAAACACTTCTCTACAGGATGACTGATTAAACGATGATATTTGCAATAATTCGGATTATCTACTTGGTTTGCTTCTTCAAGGCGTTTCACTTCTGGCAACTCAATGATATTTGCCTCAAGCAGATCATCCAACATCTTAGATATGTCTGAGTCGGGGAATGGATACACTTTTTCTTGTCGCTCTTTCAAGGATGGTTTCTTTCTTTCACCCTTTTGAAAAGTAGTGGGCGTTGCATGATCATTCCTCTTAACTCCAGTTGGTACCCTTATAGTAGCTGAGTTAACTACTAAAGATTGCTTTCCCTCGACTTTTAGAGTGCTCTTTCCGAATCTACGACCTTCAGGCTTATTCCTTTTAGGCTCTTGTATAGGTAATGATGAACTTTCAGCCGCCGCAATGCTAAGTTCCATATCGTGTGCACGAGTAGCCAATTCTTCAAAAGACTTTGGTTTGATGCCTTGTAGAATATAGCGTAGTCCCCAATGCATCCCTTGAATACACATGTCTAGCGCAGAAGTTTCGGTGAGCCGATCTCTACAGTTGAGGCTAAGGTTTCTCCACCGATGAATATAGTCGATGACAGGCTCTTCCTTCCATTGACGTGCATTAGTGAGTTCAATCATGCTAACCACGCGACGAGTGCTGTAAAAGCGGTTAAGAAACTCGCGCTCTAACTGCTCCCAAGTATCAATCAAGCCAGACTCCAAGTCAGTGTACCAGTCGAAGGTATTACCTTTTAAGGAACGAACAAACTGTTTTACCATGAGATCACCATTAGTTCCGGCATTGTTGCAAGTCTCCACAAAGTGAGCTACGTGTTGCCGAGGATTTCCCTTGCCATCGAATTGTTGAAACTTTGGTGGTTGGTAACTTAGAGGCATCTTTAACAAGTCGATTCTTTGGGTGTACGGCTTCGCATACGAATACGAGGGTTGAATTGAGCTTTCCACTTGGTCTGTGATGGCTTCCTTGATGAGTTCTTTCAGTTGATTTGTGGTGAAGATGCCATCAGTAATACCGCGTACATTCTTCGCAGCTCCGGTTGTAGACTCCTCAATGACATCTAGTTGATCTGCTTGAAAAGCCTTGGTAGTCGAGGTTTGGCCTCCTTCGTTCAAGCTCTCAAGTTTGTTCATCAATTTTGCTATCTCGTGGTCTTTTGCCTTAAGTGAAGTCGAAAACCCTTCGACGAGTTTTGTCAAGTTAGCCACTTGATCCTCTAAAGATGTTGTCTCGGTCATCATCACTGACATGGTGCCAAAACTCGGAGCCTTACTTGGTGATTGACACGGAGAAGTTTCCATAGGTGAATTGTCGAAGTCGCCTTGAGTGCCGAAGAGAATTTCGCACGCCCCACTAGACTCTTGTAGTGGAGTTGCTTGTGGCTTCATTTTCGAGGCAAGATCTGGTGCCCCTCTTGCATTTGAAGTTGATGTCAACTTGAGAGTCGGCTTAGTTTGTTCATACAACTCGACGATGGATTTTGTTTTCAGTGGCGGTGTTGAAGAATCTTCAATAGTATGTTGGTGACTTGAATCAGTGGCCTTGTTGCTTTTCGAAGCAACAATGGTGATCATGTTCCTCCTAGTTGCCATTGAAAGTTTGTTGAAAATTCTTTCTTGAAGGGAAGAGATGAGAGGTAGAGATGTCCCCA
>NW_011500095.1:242183-259302 GCF_000495115.2 Populus euphratica
GCATCTATGACATGGAAAAGTGCATTGGATTCCATATCTTCCATGTGCATTGCGAGTCTTATCTTTCCGATGGCGTTTTGCCCACCTTGATTAAAACCTTGAATCATCAGATGACTTGGGAAAAGTTCATCCATAGGAATCCCTAGCTCTTTCATAGTCTTAAGAGGTAGTATATTGACCGCTGAGCCATCATCCACCAAGATACGATTCACCATCTTTTCATCAACATATCCTTTAATGAAAAAAGGTCGGTTATGGAGTTTTGATCCAAGCAACAAGTCTTCATCGCTGAAGGATATCTCTATTGTGTATACACCGTGACATAAATTTGAAGAGTCATCATAACCTTCCTTCATGACAGGTTCAATAAGAGTTTTCTCTTCATCAACCTGATAGCAAGTAACAAGTACATTTTCAACTCTTCTCATCTCTATTGGCATGTGCTCATTCAGTGTAACGAGCTTTCTTAGACTTTGCATTGAAAAACTCTCCTTTCTAGCTGGCGTGGACTTTCGTTCAGTCTTTCAACGTATCGACTCATCAATTAGCTTCCTCACCATTGACATTCTTATTCTGGTTGGTTTTGTCATCTGCATGTGCTTCTTTCTTCCTCTTTTACGCGTGACTAAAGTCCATCCTTCATCATCATAACTTTCAAACGAATTAGGCTTCAAGTTGTCAACTTGAGGTGCGAAGGTTATGCATGGAGTTAGACTTGAGGATGCAGCGAAGCTCATCGAGAAAATGGCATCAAGTCTTATAGGTTCAAAGGAGCCGAAACTTATTGTAGGGAGTGATTGACATGGTCCTAAATTGACCGTGGTTATGATATTAGAGGCTGCTATTTCATCATCAAAGACAATATCTCCATTCTCGTGTAGCCTCATGATCTTTTCTTTCAACACAAAACACTTCTCTACAAGATGACTGATTAGGCGATGATATTTGCAATAATTCAGATTATCTACTTGGTTTGCTTCTTCAAGGCATTTCACTTCTGGCAACTCAATGATATTTGCCTCAAGCAGATCATCCAACATCCTAGATATGTCTGAGTTAGGGAATGGATACACTTTTTCTTGTCGCTCTTTCAAGGATGGTTTCTTTCTTTCACCCTTTTGAAAAGTAGTCGGCGTTGCATGATCATTCCTCTTAACTCCAGTTAGTACCCTTACAGTAGCTGAGTTAACTACTAAAGATTGCTTTCCCTAGACTTTTAGAGTGCTCTTTTCGAATCTACGACCTTCAAGCTTATTTCTTTTAGGCTCTTGCATAGGTAATAATGAACTTTCAGCCGCCGCAATGCTAAGTTCCATATCGTGTGCACGAGTAGCCAATTCTTCAAAAGACTTTGGTTTGATGCCTTGTAGAATATAGCATAGTCCCCAATGCATCCCTTGAATACACATGTCTAGCGCAGAAGTTTTGGTGAGCCGATCTCTACAGTTGAGGCTAAGGTTTCTCCACCGATGAATGTAGTCGATGACAGGCTCTTCCTTTCATTGACGTGCATTAGTGAGTTCAATCATGCTAACCACGCGATGAGTGTTATAAAAGCGGTTAAGAAACTCGCGCTCTAACTGCTCCCAAGTATCAATCAAGCCAGACTCCAAGTCAGTGTACTAGTCAAAGGCATTACCTTTTAAGGAACGAACAAACTGTTTTACCATGAGATCACCACTAGTTCCGGCATTGTTGCAAGTCTCCACAAAGTGAGCTACGTGTTGCCGAGGATTTCCCTTGCCATCGAATTGTTGAAACTTTGGTGGTTGGTAACTTAGAGGCATCTTTAACATGTCGATTCTTTGGGTGTACGGCTTCGCATACGAATACGAGGGTTGAATTGAGCTTTCCACTTGGTCTGTGATGGCTTCCTTGATGAGTTCTTTCAGTTGAATTGTGGTGAATATGCCATCAGTAATACCGCGTACATTCTTTGCAGCTCTAGTTGCAGACTCCTCAATGACATCTAGTTGATCTGCTTGAAAAGCCTTGGTAGTCGAGGTTTGGCCTCCTTCGTTCAAGCTCTCAAGTTTGTTCATCAACTTTGCTATCTCGTGGTCTTTTGCCTTGAGTGAAGTCGAAAACCCCTCGACGAGTTTTGTCAAGTTAGCCACTTGATCCTCTAAAGATGTTATCTCGGTCATCATTACTGACATGGTGCCAAAACCCGAAGCCTTACTTGGTGATTGACACGGAGAAGTTTCCATAGGTGAATTGTCGAAGTCGCCTTGAGTGCCGAAGAGAATTTCGCGCGCCCCACTAGACTCTTATAGTGGAGTTGCTTGTGGCTTTATTTTTTAGGCGAGATCTGGTGCCCCTCTTGCATTCGAAGTTGATGTCAACTTGAGAGTTGGCTTAGTTTGTTCATACAACTCGATGATGGATTTTGTTTTTAGTGGCGGTGTTGAAGAATCTTCAATAGTATGTTGGTGACTTGAATCAGTGGCCTTGTTGCTTTTCGAAGCAACAATGGTGATAATGTTCCTCCTAATTGCCATTGAGAGTTTGTTGAAAATTCTTTCTTGAAGGGAATAGATAAGAGGTAGAGATGTCCCCAGTGGAGTCGCCAGAAATTTGTAGACACAATTTTGAGCACCTGAAATTAAACAAGCACACGTGTACAAATATATGATTTTATTAATATATGAATGGGTACAATCTCTATGTAATATATTCTTTCAAAAGAATATGACAATCCTCTGATTCTTCCCTTGGATTTGATGGATGGTGACTTGATTTATTTGAGTAATCAAGCCAAGATTTGTGCTTTGCAAGAACGCGAATTTGGGCGTGTATTGCGAAGCAAGATTTGATGATTTGATGCTTTGAAGAGTACCTTTGATTTGTCTTCAAAGTGTTATTGAAGAACTCTTATGGGGCGTTTTGGCTTGATCCAACAGAGCTTCGTTCTTTGTAGGCTTCAAGTGTAGATGAAGGAGGCTTGAGAACTCTTTGAGAGAGAGGGCTTCCTTGCTTGAAGAGAGAGAGAGAGAGAGCTTCCTTGCTTGAAGAGTTTGTCTTGAAGAAAATTTGTATCTCCCGGAATCCTTTTTCTTTAGGTTGAGGCCCTCTATTTATAGAGATATGTAGGGGCTCTCAGGTCCTTTTTCAATGCCACATGACATAATTTTATTGGTTGATATTTATTGACATGATCTTGTATTTATGAAAAGATATATGATGGGATCTTGAATTTATGACAAGATATCTTGAATATCTTATCCCAAGTGTCAACTTTTTATTGGCCAAGAAATATATGAAGGCTCATTTATTTTCCATGTCATTTATTTCAATTTTATTTTATCCTTTCTTTTAAAGAATAAAATAACACATGGTGAAATTTGATTGGTAGAAAATTTATGTTTCTACACACTGATAAGCTAGTTTTTGTGGTTGAAACTTCACTACGTTATTGCTTGTGTACGTAAATTTTTGTTTGATTCTAGGGCTATATATGATTTTGAAAGCTAGTGTGTTGTTGTTGAAAATGTTCCAAAATATTCAAAAATATGTTTTGAAAACTAGAAAATTCTAGAAAACTCTTTTATTAATTAATTAAATTTATTTTCTTGAAGAAAGTAAAATATTTATTCCATGCTCTCTTATTTTCCACTTTCTTATTCTCCAGGAATGTTGAGATGTGAGTTAATGTGTGTATTTTCATTTTTTATATGAAAATTTAACTAAATATTAAAGTGTACATGGAAGAGGAAAACAAGCATTTCAAAAAAAAAAAAAAACAAATCCCTAGTTTTCTATCAATATAACTAAATATTAAAGTTTATAATTAAAAGAAGAAAGAAAGAAAGCACGGATGTTATTTGTAAAATTGGTGTAAAGAGATTTTTTTCTCAGGTTAAATATTAATATCTAACGTTTAAAACGAAGATTAGGCTTGGCTTCTTAAATGAATTACTTAATTTAAAATTTTTGTATCTGATTAAATTCTTGTGTAGTTTAATTATTTGTCATATTTCACAAGTCGTGGGATATCTCCATTGCTTGAAACAGACTCTCTCTTCTTTTTTTTTTGTATTTAGTTTTCTTTAATTAAGTTCATTTTGGATTGTTTGAAACTATGATGATTTTAGGTGGATTTATTTTGGAAAATTTTTGTTGTTATGCCCTAGTCATCAAGGATGGATTTGCTCCATTTAAGTCAAATTGTTGAAAAACTATGGAATGGATGGGAGCTTCGAATATTGATGTTACTCAGTCTCTGTCTGCAAACTATCCTCGCCATTTTTGGTGATCGGCGGAAGTACGCCACCGGATTCTGGTTTCGTTTTGTTGTTTGGTTAGCATACATGTCAGCAGACAGGGTGGCAACTTTTTCTCTGGGTATCCTTGCTCGCAGCCAAACGAACTCTGCAAATCCTAACTTGGTTCCAGTATTTTGGGCTCCAATCCTTCTTCTTCATCTTGGAGGACCTGAAACTATTACGGCTTATTCGTTGGCAGACAATGAATTATGGACAAGACGCCTTCTTGAGCTAGTAATTCAAGCTGGTGTGGCTTCTTATGTCTTATACAAGTTTTGGAGCAGGAAAACCATCATATTTGTAGCCATTCCCATCTTTGTTTCAGGAATTGTTAAGTACGGGGAGAGGATTTGGGCTTTCAGGTTAGCTACCTCAGAGAGTTTTAGCGTCCACGCAAACCAACCTTCTGTGAAAGTACCTTGCATCACGAGGGAAGATTTATTATCCGTCGTAGAAAGTTCAGGTGAGGTCAGAAGTTTTCGTGAAGCTCGTCTTTTGCACACAACGGTCCAGTTTCTGTCCACAAATCTTCTTCTACAAAACTTTGATCAGCAAATGACCTATGAAATTGTTTCTAATAAGAGAGCCGAGGAAGCCTTCGGGTTGACGGAAATAGAGCTGGGATTCATGTATAATCGGCTTTATTCTAAGGTGGCAGAGATTTCTTCTCTACGCATCATTCTCCATTCTATCACCTTCTTATCCTCTATTTCTGCGTTAATCTCCTTCTCAATAATGACACTGAGCAACAATGTCTATTCAAAAAATGATACCATGATATCTTACTTGTTGCTGGTGGGAGCTGTCTTGCTTGACTGTTCAGCTAGCACTGTGCTTTTCACGTCCGACTGGGGTGTGGTTTGGCTTAGTAGGTGGGAAGAAACATTTCCTAATCTCTATAGAACAAGGAAGCGCAAAAGATGGTCAAGCTCAATGGGACAACGCAACCTAATAAGTGCTCTATCAAAGAAACCAGTGAACAAGCTTCTTAAGAACTTTCCAGGGAAATGGAACTTTCATAGCAGGGTGGATGTGGACAAGGATTTAAAAGAATTGATCTTCAAACAAGTCAAGGATACACGTTCAAGGTACGATCCCGATACTAGTGATTTCCTTAACCTCCTTGAGCTATTGGAAGAGAGAGGTTACAATTCGCTTCGTAGCAAGGATTGCTTTGATAAATTGGGATGGAGTGTAAACGGTGTAGAATTCAGTCATAGCCTCCTCACTTGGCACATTGCTACTCATGTTTGTTACGTTGACGATTCCAGGAAGAGCGATTTTGCCAATCATCAAAATTGAGCAATGAGCAGATCATTATCTAACTACATGTTGTATCTCCTGGTTCAATGTCCAACTATGTTAGCGATAGAGCTTAGCGGAACAAGGTATACTGATACTAGAATTCATTTGAGTCGTCTCCTATTCATCAGGAATACTCATAAAGAAGCGAATAACAACTCTATTTCCATAGATGAATTGGATGCGTTTTCGTTTCCCGAAGCTCAAGTGAAAGCATTTTTCTATGAATTGCTTCAAAGTCCGTCTACCATGTTAATGGAAATTAGAGAACAAGAGGAAGAAAAGTCAGCCCTACTAGATGGTTGCATGCTAGCTATGTCATTGCAATCATTGGAGTCATCAGAGTCACTGGATGGTTGGCCAAATGAAAAGAAATGGGAAATGATAAGTGAAGTGTGGGTGGAAATGCTGATGTATGCTGCAAGTCATTCTGGATGGAAGGAGCATGCTGGTGCACTTGCCCGAGGTGGGGAGCTACTCACTCATGTCTGTCTTCTCATGGCACATCTCGGTTTAAGTAAGCAATGTCCACCTGCACCAAGTGACGATTTGGATGCTCGGTATAGAAGGCTTGATGATTTTCTCGAGACTGTCGTTTAGTACTATTACTTTTAATGATTCAATTCGGATGGGACTTTGTCATGTACCTATGATTATATTATATATGCCTTTTTGGCTCTATGCAATTCCTCTCCATCAGCTTTGTTAATTTAATCGTTCTAGGGTTTAGCTTTATTTTGTTGTTCTGATATATGTTCAGTTTAAAACTTGATTAAGACGAATTATTTCTTTATTATGTAAAAATTACTCTAGAAATTCTAGATAAATAATAATAATAATAATAATTACAAAAGAAATTTGGAAATGTTTGAGCTACAAGTGGCTGACCTCTTATTTATGTTTTTTCATTTGTTTTTTTCCTAAAACAAATTTTTTCTTGTTTTTCATTATCCCAAAACTAATGTGAAAATAATCTTACTATCAAAACTACACACACAAAAAAATTAATTTGATAAAATTTAAATAATTTAACTAGTCAATTCAATTAACTCAATTAAATTTAAGTGAAGTTTTATTGAATTAACTTGGAGATTCTTTTTTTTTTTTATCTACAATGAATCATTTTAATTTTTTAAAATTGAAACTTATCATTTTAAAATAGTTCCAAGTTGATTTTGTAGGTCCATGTTTTTTTACTCCCATGCCCAAAAAGGCCACCTCTCAACATGGTGTCAAGTTGTACTTGATTGCCTTCTCCAACCTGTCCACTCACTCTTGCACTTAGATACAGCGGCAGGCAACCCAACAAACCAACCTAATCTCTTCATTAAAAAATGTCGAGAATCCCACACGAAATCATTCACGACATTTTGCTTCAACTTCCGGTGAAATCCCTCGTCCGTTTCCGATCTTTATCAAAGCCAATTTGTTCCTTAATCGACGGCCAGGACTTCATCAATCTCCATCTAAACCATTCCATCACTGTCAAATCTAATCACAGTATCATCCTCAAAGAGTGGGATCTTTTCACTGTTGATTTTGATGTTTTATCTGATGCGGTGGAGGTTAAACATCATCCCCTTTATTCCGGTGGTGGAACGGAGGTTATTGGTTCGGTTAATGGGTTGGTGTTTTTGAGACGTTCTGAGACAAATATTGCTGTGTATAATTTGTCTACAAGGGAGTGTAAGAAATGTTATGCTGCGGAAACTGAGATTCCACGGCGGGATTTGACAACTGGGTATGTTTATTATGGGTTTGGTTATGATTCTTATGGTGATGATTACAAAGTGGTGAGAATGGCACAGTTCGTTAGAGAAGATGGCGGCGGTGATGGTGATGGTGGTGGTGGTGGTGGTTTCGGTTGCGAGTATGAAGTTAAGGTTTATAGTTTAAAGAATGATAAGTGGAAGAAAATTGAGGGCTTGCCGATTCGGCTTAGGTTATTAAGCAAGCCCTTTTTTCATATTTTGAACAGGAGAGGGTATGGTGTTTTTGCAGGTCACGCTTTGCATTGGATTGTCCCGCAAAGGCTTCAACTTGGTATTAGAGATTGTGTTCTTCGTTTTGATATTAGGGATGACAAGTTTTTCGAATTGCCGCAGCCGGATTATGAGAACAAAGGTATGAACTTTCAGGTTGATGTTGGGGTTCTAGAGGGGAATTTGTGTGTAATGTGTAATTATGAGCATGTTTGTGTTGATGTGTGGGTTATGAAAGAATATGGTGTGGAGGAATCTTGGTGTAAGATGTTTTCGGTTCAAGGGATTAAGTGGATTAGTGCTTTTATGTTTTTGAGACCTTTGGTTTATTCGAAAGATGGTGGTAAGGTGTTATTGGAAGTGAATGGTGAAAAGCTATTGTGGTATGATTGGAAAAATAAGCATGCTAAGGTTGTAAGGGTTCGTGGTGGACCGAGCTCGTTTGGTTCTGAAATGTATGTGGAAAGCCTTATTAGGATTAATGATGGTGATCGAATTGGCTGGAAGAAGCAACAAGAGCTAGATGAGGAGGTGGTGGAGAGGAAGACAGATAGGAATAAGAGGTAAAATAGAGTGAATTTGTTGTGATTGATTCTCTTGAAGCTGTTTAATTTTATTGATGTTAATGAAATGAAACTCCGAGTAATGTTGATTGGTTGAGTTGTTTTTATCTCTTTTTAAGCTATAGCATGTTACGAACTTATGCTATTTTTTGTTGGGACCTTAATTTTGAATTTGGGTCTCAAGTCAATGAGAAGTCGGTCTCCATTTTCAATTTGGGGGACAAGTCAATGAGAAGTCTTCTTTTTCAATTGGGATGACAAGTCAACGTACAAGTCAATCTAACAGCTTATGATTGGTGAAAGATTGATTATTTATATACCTTGTGGTCATATGCTTATTTTGATTTAGTACCTCATTTCAGCTGTTTCTCTCAGGGATGATTTCCTGTCTGTGGGGTTCAAACTGAAGTTGTAAGACCAATAGAGAAAAAGGGTACAGGACATTGGCCAAAATGAAAGAAGGTAAGCTTTTTGTACGGCACACTTTAACTAATGCTTTCATTCTGTTGTCTGGTTTAAACTTTGTAAAGATCAAGGCAGTTTGATTTAAGTTTTCAGGGTATGTTCAACATGTCCTGCTTCTATTCTCCTCTTATGATACGTTCTAGTTTGAAGACAGAGAATGGAGAGAAGAATCCTTCATGCTGAACATACCGTGCCTTCTGTAGAAAGTACTGTGCAATGCTAGATTTGTTTTTAGGACATGTTGTGATCAGAATAATCAGATACTTAAAGGGTCGACAGTGCAAGAAGACTTTGGAAATCATGTATAATTTTCCCGGAGAGAGAAGCTAGTCTGTTTACTTTCCAAAGTTGTAGGAAACTTTTCTGAAATGAATAAAATGAAGTCATTAACCCGCAAGCCTACAAATTTATGGGTTTTTTCTTTCCTAATTGCAAATTTATCTGCTTTTAATGTTCATGAGAAGACCTGGTAGCTTGTTTCTATCAAGTGGACCAAATATCTGGTAGATGTCATTAGAACATCTCGTAGGGTAATTGCTGTGGAAATTTATTGTTCTCATGTTCTAATGACATTGCATATGTACTTTGCCGTGTTATGGGGGAAATCCATTGGAACCGTTGGATTTGTCAATTTGAACAAAATAGCACACGGGGGCTCCCTAATTACCCGAAGATTGAATCCACTGGCCTGCTGGGATTGAAGCAACAGTTATGTTGCTGTGATGTGGAAATGGATATAGATTTGGCTATGAAAATATCTGGGAAACATCTGATTTTGTCATGTTAGCATTCCTTTTTGTCCCATTCATTTTAGCAATTTTTATAGCATTCCTTTTAGCAATTTCACTGTACAATTCTTCTAGCATCATTGCAAGGACTATTCAAGCTTGAACCAGGTCAATTCTCAAGCTCACCAGTTCAAGACCTTTCATGAAATAGCTGCAATATATGCTTTTGGTCAATTGAAAGAGTCCCCCTTGATTCAGTTTTGTCCCATCCATTTATGGGTTTGTGGTCTGGCCGTTTTGCTAGGCTCTCTAGTCTCTTCACAGATGGTGTGAATGGAGGAAATTAAAGTGGAAGCTTATGCGGCAATACAAGCTATTTTTTAGCCGTCCAGGCCAATGCTTGTAATTTCTTCAAGTGCAATCCATTCCTAGTAATAGTTTTTAGTATCCTTTTTACCATTTTTACATGGTTTCTTTTTTCATGAGCTTTGTCGATTCATCAGACCGACTTCAGCCTCTTTTTACAATTTCGGGCATGCCCCATCTCCTCCCTTGTGCCGAAAGTGAAAATGCAATTCCTTGCCTTGCTGCAATGCTTACAAGTTGCTGAAAGCAAAGTGTAAAAATAGATGCTCCTCAGGTAAAATAATGGGCATATTCTGAGGGGGTTGCTTCCTTCTAGGCACTCATAAAGTGACCTTCCGAGCATCTCGTAATCAGTGGATCGATCAACTTGTAGTTTTTTTTTTTAAATAAAAACCACTGCCCAAAATTTATTTTTGACAAACTAGAAGTTATCAAAAATATATTTGGAAAAATAATATATTTTAAAAATAACATAAAGATATAGGCTGTGGGTTGTGAAATCTATTGAATGTATTATTCTCAACAACAACGTGATTCATGAATCTATGCTACCTTCTCAAATAGTTTTTAAAATGCACTAGTTTTTTAAAACAAAACAAAAATTGCCAATGCTATTTAAAGAAAAAAAAAAAAACACCTCGATCATCTTATCTTTAGTTAAGTGTACTTAGCAGGAATAAGTCTTTGTCTCAGACATGGGAGCTCCCCTGGCACAAAGGAAATTGATTGCCTTCAATGAGGAACATTTGGTCTCACCAATATATAACTCCATGGTTTTCGTCTCTGTTGTTTCTTCTTGTTCTTGATGTAAGAGGAGACATGAAGATCAAGACCTAAACTTGGCACCAAGGAAGTAGAGTTGACAGTGGGTCGATCAATCCAAGCTATTGTTTTTTTTTATAAAAAAAACTTGAAAATAATATTATTTTGATTAAAAAAATAATTTAATATAAAATTAATCTCGAGTTAAACTCTAAATTAATATGTTATTAAATTGACCAATCGGGCTGATTTCATAGCTCTGGTAATATCTTCATCTTTTCTACCATTTATTCTTGTTGACATAGCGTTATTGATTCCTTCCCATGACCAATAAAGTTGAAATAGAATCGTTGTGCTAATTTATGCAAGGAAAAGGACTAAATGTAATAGTAATGAAACATTAGATACCAAAAGATTTTCTTCATTTGACAAAAGTGAATCAATGTGACGAAGCTGCTCTTTACTGTCCAAATAACAGTTAACAATCACTACCCTTATGTTTTCTTTTCAGAAATAACTACCCTTGATTTTTTTCCTGAGACATGACTACCCTTGATGTTTAGGTAATTTATTGTATTAACAAAGACAGATATTTAACTTCTAACAACGTTATCTCTCCTTCGCACTTTCTATGACAAAATTCCACGGAACGCGAAGACCTTAGCTAACAGTGACCTTCGAGTTCTCATCAGTCATCATAACCATGTCTGGTCTTCCTCTTGAGATGATAGCGGAAATCCTCTGCAGATTACCAGCAAAGGAACTTCTTTGTTGCAGGTCTGTATCTAAACCATGGTGTGCTTTAATTGATGGTCCAAACTTCGTTAAATTACATTTGAAGCACTCTATGGACACAAGTTCCAATCTTTACATCATCCTTAGAACTACTTCACATGTTCACTACATGGATTTTGAGCAAAATTTAGTCTTAAATGACTGTGTTACTCTGAAAGAGTTGAATCATCCTTTGATGTGTTATAATCATGGGATTAAAGTTTTAGGTTCTGTTAATGGGTTGCTTTGCATTTCTAATGTTGTTGATGATATTGCTGTGTGGAACCCATCAACTAGAAAGCATCGCGTGGTGCCCTTTTTGCCTCTTGAGCTGAAAAGGTATTTTGGGACCAAGTCTTGTAGTGTTTATGTGTTTGGATTTGGGTATGATAGTGTCAGGGATGATTATAAGCTTGTTAGGATTGCGCAATTTGGAGGTGGGGGGAAGAGGAGTTTTGAGTCTGAGGTTAAGGTATATAGTTTGAGGAAACAATCGTGGAGGAGGATTGGTGATATGCCTTATTGTGTTCACTATCCTGGTGCAAATGGGGTTTTCGCTAATGGTGCTTTACATTGGGTTGTGGGTGAGAATCCTGAATCGAATGTGGCAAATATAGTTGTTGCATTGGATTTAGGAGTTGAGGATTATAGGGAGGTGCTGCAACCTGAGTACAAGGATAAGAATTTTTATATTGATTTGGGGGTTTTGAGAGGATGCCTGTGTTTTCTTGCAAATTTTCTAGGCGAACGTGTTGATGTGTGGATGATGAAAGAGTACGGGGTAAAGGAGTCCTGGACTAAACTGTTTTCAGTTGCACAGTATGAGGTCATTGGGTTTCTTAGATCTCTTAAGCCTTTAGCTTATTCAAAGAGTGGTGATGAAGTTCTCATCGAACATGACAATTTGGACCTTTGCTGGTATGATCTGAAGAGGAAACAAGTAAAGAATAGGATTCCTGGTATACCATATTCCTTTGAAGCAGATACTTCTGTTGAAAGCCTAATTTCTGTCAATCCGAATAGGCATCTTGATGGAAGGACACATGATGAAGATGAGGACTCGAAGGATAGGAATAAGAGGTATGCAGTGCCGAATTTTATGCTTCCATTTTTCATGTCTATCTTTAGCTCACTTGACGTAACTTGTTATTTTGGCTTGGATTTTGTTATCAGGGATGATTTCTTGTCTGAAGGGTTCAAATTGGTCTTATAATTCACCAGAAGAAACAGCAGAGAAAACATGGAAAAGAGGTAATTTTGCTGCATTAAACTATATCAGTTGACATGAAGCTCACTAGATTCTAAAATGCTTGTCAGTTGCTTAGTTTTACTTGCAGATTATTTGAAAATTGGGATGGGATGGTATATATTACGAATTAATGAAATAAGAGGCTGCTTGTTTGTGCATTTTAGGGGACTTTCCAATTTTTTTTCAACACAAGTTTTATTTTACCTTCTCTGTCCTTTGCTGCCTTTATTTCTCTCAGGGCTGATACTGGCGGAGGGAGATTTAATTGAGCATATGAGAAATTTTGCAGATGAAGCAAAGAATGGATAAAAACTGTGCTCATTATATATGTCATGCACTCACATGCGTCTTTCTTAATGAAAAGGTACTTGGTCAGGTATTGTCTAATTGAGGCTATATACTGTCCATGTATTATTTTCTGCAAGTAGCATAGGGTGTGTAGACTTCAATCAAATAGGATGTTATGTAACTGGTAGTACCTTTAGGTGTTTGTGGTCGTGACTCTATATGATATTTACCTAATCCTCTTAGCTCTACAAGGTCCTAGAAGTTGTTTTCCTCAATGATGGAAACTAAATGATCACCAGGGCCTCTGGAGCTTGTTGCTAAATTCTGGTTTTTCCAGAATGGCTTCATATGGATATGGGAGGAATAACTCCATTCCTCGGGGATTTTGATGAATTCCTGCAGGCACCAAATTCCTCCAACTAGTTTGTTTTTTAAAAATAAATAAAATCTCTCCTCGCAAAATTAATGTCCATATCTGGAACCTAGTTGGTTTTTGATGAACAAGGGACAAGACTAAAAACATCTAGTCCTTGTTGTAATATAGTTAGCAATTCTGGAGATCTGCTGTTCCATATGTCAGTTCCAAGGTTTTGGTTTTTCCCTCCAGATTTTCATATGTTTGGCTTTGAATATTTTGATATTTTAGATTGTTTAACTTTGTTAAGTCTTTCTGCAATGCTAGAAGATTGAGCACTTAACAGTTGTAGTTAGCAACCTAATATTTGAGTGGTTTGGCTGGTGAGTGATGTGGCATGGCTAGTTCATCAATATCTCCATCTGAACCAGAAGCTTAATTATGGTCCATGGACTTGGAGAAGCTTATGCTTTCCTGTCTTCATAGAGTGAATACAGTTGAGCTGATTGCAGTTCTGGAATTTTTCTGGTGTATAAATGTTCTCTGAGTTCTGAAATTAACTTTTAAAGATTCATTATTATTCTGCCATCATGATTTAGCTTCAAGGTTTGGTGTGGGAGAAGAGAAATTAAGGAAGACAAAAGTAAGCTGTTAGAATCTGAGAAGTCTTTAATGATGACTACTTTTACAGTGAGATATTTTATGCTCTCTTCATTTGGCTAGCACTACGCATGAATGCAAGCTCTTTTTCCTGGTTGATATGGAAAGATGATAACATGCTGATGAATTGAATTTAGTTCTGATAAAGCAATGTGATCACTGGAAGATCAACCTGGTTATTTGTTTTGCAGGGAAAGATGGGCTGATATATTGGGTTGAACGTGCTTGGGTTGCAACAACGCAATTTGGTTCAGAGTTATGAGCCTTGTCTGTCTGTACATTTAGCCAATGCTTGCTCTTAGTGTTAAACCTATTAGTGCCAAATTGTTTTTAAAAATAAAAATAAAAATCAGGCATCATAAATGTATGGTAAAGCTACCATGCTAGAAAGGATTGTGATGACAGAGATTTACTGTAAATATCAGATCTCGTGAGTTGATTGCCTGAAAGTAATGTAATTTCTTAAGATCAAGCCTCAAGATGTTGAAGACTCCTTCTATCTAGTCAGTATGGTCGGTCATATGTTTTGTGTAAGTTGGATGGCTTTATTGTATTGTATGGATGAAATCTCTGAGTTGTAAAACATATTCAACGATTAAACTTCAACTGAGGATTGATGTTGGAGAATTTACTATCTATTTAGTGTTGCATCTTCCTTTCCCAGTATTCCTTTATTTCTCAGTACTCTCTTTTTCCAACCCCAATGCAGGTCAGGTCTTGGGCTAACTCACGTAAAATGATTTAAGCATGTTGAGTTTTTAAAAATGAAATAGTGATTATAGTTTAAAGGTTTTTTTTTTTTAAGAAATATATTAAAATAATATTTTAAAAAATTATTTTTAATATTATTATTATATCAAAATAATTTAAAAATATAAAAAAATTTAAATTTTAATGGAATATAGTTTAAATCGTGTTTTCAAATTGGGAGGTTTAATTTGTTTTTGATGAAAAAATTTGATTTTTTTTTTTATTTTTTATTTTAAATTAATAATTTTATTTTTTTATTTTTTATTTTAAATTAATAATTTTATTTTTTTATTTTTTATTTTAAATTAATAATTTTATTTTTTTATTTTTTATTTTAAATTAATGTTTTTTTAATATTTTTAAATTATTTTAATATGTTAATATCAAAAATAATTTTTTTAAAATAATAAAATATTATTTTTATATAAAATATATTTTAAAAAACAATCACAATTATACATTATTAAAAATATATGTCCCATCAATCAACAAATTTTAAGCCCATTAGTTTAATTAAAATCAAAACTTCTATAAATTCTTGATTTATTTAGATGTGAAGAAACCTTTAATATTCTCCTCTGATATACAAGAACCTAAACAAAAAAATAAAGACACTACCATTAAAAGGATGCTCATACCAGTAGAGATAATAACAGATATTCTAAGCAGGCTACCGGTTAAAACTCTCAAACGTTTCAGGTGCGTATCAAAATCATGGTGCAACGAAACCGAAAGTCCATATTTCATCAACATGCATCTGCAAAAGTTAACACAAGCGCGTACCAATCTAGGGCTCATCCTTGGGATAGAAGTTCCACCAAGTTATACAATGTGGACTTAGACAAGCCAATTCCCACTAATTCCATGGAACTATTTGCAAGTAACAAAAACTAGAATATTGAAGTAATAGCTAGCTAGGCTCTTGTAATGGACTGCTTGCTTGGTTACGTTCTGATAAGAAGAAGACTATTGCCATGTATAACTCGTGTACAAGAGAATACAAAATACTACCCTCTACACTGTTTGAGTTGCGCATACCTAGCTAGCAGTAAGGAAAATGACAAATTTCGTTGGGAACCAACTCTTTATGGATTTGGGTACGATCCCATTAATGAAGACTATAAAGTTGTGAAGATTGTTGACTATTATGGTACTACTATTGACAGGTGTTTCTTTTCTGAGGTTAAAGTTTATAGTTTGATGAAGTCTAATTCTTGATAAAGAATTAAGCGATACCCTAATTATTATGCTATTTTCCAGCCTGCGTATCACCGTGCTAATAAAGGGGAGTATATATGGTGTGTTTGCTAACAGTGCTGTTCAGTGGACAGCAAGTACTGAAATATTAAGACGAGACCGTTCGCCTACTATGATTGTTGCATTTGGTTTTGGAGTTGAAGGTTTTAGGATTATAGTGAAAGCTGTAGATTTTTTGGCCAATGAGCATGATTATTTTGATTTGGGGGTTCTAGGAGGTTGCTTGTGTTTGCTTTGTGCTCAGATCTGTTCTCGTGTGCAGATATGGGCTATGAAGGACTCTTGGAGTAAGTTGTCTACTGTTGTTTCAGAGCTGCAAGTGGATCGATATAACTTTTATGTTAGAACTTTAGCTTATTCAAAGAGTGAGGACAAAGTTCTCTTGGGATTGGATAATACATTATTTGTTTGGTGTGATTCGAGGATGAGAAAATCCGAGCTTGTCAAGATTCATGGGGCTCCAGGGGTGGTTGCAACTGAGATTTTTGTAGGAAGCCTTGTTACACTAAAAAATGGTGGTGGAGGTGGCAAGATTGATAGTGGAGGCACAAGAGAAAAAGAATACCAGGAATAAGGTTTGTTTTTTATTCTTTTTGTTCAAGCAAGTTTCTTTTTATGGTTTCTCAAAACAGTTTAGTTTCTAATTGCTGGTATTTATTGTGATGATCAATTTAATTTGAGTAGTTTTCTATCGGTAAATACTTTAAGATTGTATTTTTTGGTCACTATCTCAGGATATAATAAACAAAACAGAGGAGATAAAAAAGACATGTACTTTTTGAACTTTCGAGTGCATCGCGAAACTTTGGTGCTCAGTTCGGAAGCAACTTTTTCATCTAACTTCGTATGTAATATAAATCGTCGACAACAACGCCAAACTCAGCCTCGTTCTTCCAGGTAAAAAGGCCCGTCACTTGTAATTCTAATGAGAGCCTAGCATGCCTTGATGCTCCGTTCAGGGGCGGTACCTGTGAAATCACCTTAATATTGTTGACAAAATCAATAATGTTAGTCACCAATTTGTCAACAATGTTAGATATAAATTTGGTGCCACCTACCTTGCTCTTGTCTTTTGCATGGATATTTGCCTATAAATAGACAATACATTCAAGCATTATAGACACACCACAAGAGAGAAAGAAGAAAGGGTGAGGAGAGAATAATCCCACAAAATTGTGAGGTATTTGTGAGATAGTAAGTGAGGTGTTTTCTCCTAATAATAGAGAGATTTTTGTTGTTCTCCTATTATTAGAGAGAAGTTGTATTCCCACATTACTTAGTAAAATCCTTCTATACTTGCCCGTGGACGTAGCCAAATTGGGTGAACCACGTAAATTCTTGTGTGTCATTTCT
>NW_011500095.1:263463-272543 GCF_000495115.2 Populus euphratica
CTCACCCTCTCTTCTTTCTCTCTTGTGGTGTGTCTATAATGCTTGAATGCATTGCCTATTTATAGGCAAACATCCATGCAAAAGACAAGAGTAAGGTAGGTGGCACCAAATTTATGCCTAACATTGTTGACAAATTGGTGCCTAACATTGTTGACAAATTTGTGCCTAACATTGTTGACAAACATTGTTGATTTTGTCAACAATGTTAGGGTGATTTCACAGATTTTACCTCTAATAACTTCTTGAGTCACTTTCAGCATGTAGATCACACTCTTATTTTTATGATAGCTAGTTTGCATGCCTTCTAGTGAGCTAAAAAAGTCTTAAGATGGTTTGTCATATGCTTAGACTTGCACTTTAATTTTTACAAGAGTTCTCTTATGGGAATCAATGTTGATGACTCTTGCTTGGATGAGTTCGCAAAAGCAGTTTACTATAGGCATGATATATTTCCATATAACTACTGAGGATGCCTTCGAGGTCTAATCCTAGAAGGATTTTAACTTGAAAACTTGTCATTGATAGGTTTTGAAAGAAACTCAATTCATGGAAAGAGAAAATGTTAAGTATAGTGTGTCGTATTTGTTTTGATTGTGTTGAACTTCTTTTCTTTTGGCAATATAAATATATATTTTGCCAAAAAGTATGTGTTGTTTGCTTACTTCCATCCAATGCAAATTCTTATTGTCAGGAACTGTTAGAATCAGAAAAATTTACAAAGTCCATTGAAATGTGGTTGTTCAAGATAAGGATAAGGATGACCCTGAGATTGGGTCATTGATAACCAAGAATAAAGCAATGCTTTTCAAGTGGATTTAGAGGCTCTCTCTTCCTGGTAATCAGCCATAGAACAAGATGATATATAACAAATTCAAGCCGGTGTCTGGAAATGATCTTCCTATTTTTAGTAGAAGATTGTCCTGTATCCAGAGGAACTTCACATCCCTTACGACTCCAACAGACTTCATCTCTTCAACTTTAGCCAATAACTGCAGATTTATGGTGAGAAATGAGATTCTAACTCAATTCTAGTCTGATGTTTGGTTGAATAGCTCTTTATTAAAAGTCACTTACCCACGATTCTATATTATCTCCACTAAATTAAATGTCACAATTGCTGACATGGGAAATTGGGAGCAAAGATAATGGAAGTGGGAGTTATCTGGGAGGAGACAATTATTTCCCTTTGAAATTGAAGAGGTTGTTTACCTTTTCTCATCTCTAGAAAGCTTTCAGTTAAAGGCAACAGTTTCAGATAAGAAATTTTGGTCCTCGTCAGTAAATGAATATTATACAGTTAAAACTTACTCCTTATTTATTAATGAAATTGTGAATCCAAGGCTTCGAACTTTTAAGGCTTCGTTCTAGCTAAAAAGTGTCCCTCCTAAGGTTCAATTTTTTCTTTGGCTAGTTGTTTAAAATAGATTATGCATTAAGGAATTCTTACTTTATTGTAATATAATCCTAGTTGATTAAGTTTGTATTTTTTTGTGAAAATGAGATTGAGACTACAAATCATCTTCTCCTTCATTGTAAACTAGTGTGGAAATTATGGATGAAATTTTCAGATTGATGGGGTATTAGTGGTTGTCTTCCCTGTATGGATGATCTATTACATTAGTAACCCAACCTAGTGTTTGAAAAATTCTAATATAAAGTTTGGTCTGTGCTTTCTTGTTGTGTTAGTTACAGTATATGACTTATGAGGAATAAGGTTATCTTCAATGATGGAACCGCAACCTTTGAGGGCAGCTTCCCCTTGATTCTATATTATCTCTCGAATTGGCTCTAGTCTACAGATAAGTTTTTCATGGCTATTGAAACTAATTTAATTACGTGGCCTGAAGATATTATAAATTGGTCTAATAATACCAAATCAAGGCTTTAAGTGTGCCGAATCAGCTCCTTCAATCTCAATGCTATTTTCTGATTTATGTCTTTTGGCTTTCTGATTTAGTTTTACAAGGCTTTTTTTTTCTTTTCTATTTTTCTGTTTTCTTGTCACAAGTGTCTATAAGCTAAAAGGAGCAGAAAACTTCAAAGAACTATGCAAACAAGGCCCTCGATAGCAAAAGAGAAATAACAATCAAGGAACGTGCCCCTGCCTTTGCAATAACAATGAAAGAACCTGACTGATATTGGGTTCTTGCAATGGTTTGCTTTGCACTGATGCATCAGACCACAAAAGCCTACACAGAGGCCAGAAAGTTCGTGTACTACCTGTTTTGAAGTTCATAAACAGCATCTTAGTGCCAGTTGTTAAAAATACACATTCTGATGGCAGCAACCATTGTGTGAGTAGATGGAGTGATAAGGTGACTCAAGATTATTACAGAAATAAGGTTGAACACTCACAAACTGCTGTCAGCAACTTATCTTATATTATTTGGAGAAATGTTTGGAGAGAAAAAGGTTTAAAAGGCAACAAACTCAAGCTAAGATGGTAGTCTAACCGATAAGGGAACTGCAGCTATACATCTGAAGGAATGAATGCATATCAATCAGATTCTCCCTTTAAAGAATCACAGAAACATATTGTAGTCTTGATACATTATATGCAATTCATCCAATATTGTAAAGATGAATATTGTCTTGCGTATTCTTATGGAAACTAGCTAATGCATTCCATGTACAAGTAATCTTCTACTGCACCGTTAGTGCTCACGGCTCATTCAAGTGAGAATTCAATAAAACAGTAGGCCTTGTTTTCAAACAACATTCTCAATTCCAGTTTTTCTACTTTAGCTACGGTGAACTCTTCATTGATGTTTTTTATGCATTTCGATATGATTCCATGGATGATGACTACAAGGTTTTGAGAATTGCACTACCTGGAGTGGTTAACTATGTTATATAGCTTGACTACTACTTCAGGGACGATAATTCTTACGAGATAAATCATCTGTTATAGCTATTAAGAATATGACTTAACAACAAGAAAGTTTTTAAAAGACGGAAAATTCATTTTGCTTGATTATGATTGTGGATTTAGTTTTGTTGGAAAGCTTAATTCTGTCTCTTTGAAACCTTTTTTTTTTCATGGACAACAATTGATGTGCTTACGCTACTGCCACCATGCCTAGTTCATGAAGTTTTTTATTGGTTGATGATTTGCGATAAAGAAACTTAATGTTTCATTTGATATTCAAATGGAGCAGCTTTGCACTCGCCACTGCCGCACTTGGATCTTCAGCCTATACCCAGAAAGTTGAGTGCCTTTGCTTAGTAGAATTTGTGTGGAATTGATAGATTGATATATGGGTGATGAAGGATTCATGGGATAGACAGTTTTCATTTACAGGCTCCGTGTACACAAATCCGATGCCTTTTTCTCAGGATGATGACGACAAGGTTCTCTTACTACTGATCAGTACAATTTTGAAGTTTAGATGGTATGATCTAAAGAGAGGTCGAATGAGCAAAGAAGTGCCAATTTCCAGTGTTGCCAATTTGGTTCGTTTTCTCCTTCATGTCAATACAATTCTATTTTGAAATGCTTGAGATCCTCATTCACTAATTAAGCATGAAAGAAATTGTGATGCAGACAGAAAACAAAACACAAGAAGACAAACAAGCAAGGAAAAGTTGTTGCCGAAAAGGGTTGAGAACACAAGAAACATAATTCTTTTTTTTATTTCTAATTTTTTTTCTCTAATCTGATATGTTTTCTTAAGAGCTTCACAATATCCTTTAAATAGGTCAAAAACTTATCATTATAAGGTAGAAAAATCAAAATCCTAAGTTAAATAGGGAAGACAACAGGAAATCTGAAATTAAGCTAAAAGTCTATAAGAAAAAAAAAATAACGAAATTGATTCTAATATCATTTTTGAAGCCTAATGTGAGGGTCTTTTGTATATCAGCTAGTTACAACTAGTTAGCCCTCGATTGAACTGGTTTTGTAGAATCATTTAGGAAAATTTGAGCTGATTATCCAAAAGTGAAATATAAAATTATGGTCTTTTATTGTTAGGCTATTCATCTAGCATAAACAAGTTTTTTTTTTGGATATAACTCTGACCCACTAGTTTATAAACAAGTTTCCTAAGCTTTCTACATAATCCATTCCTAAGCTTTCTACATAATCCACTAGTGACAGATACATAAATTACTATTCCGAACTATCAATATTTTGAAAACCACCAACATCAAATTATCAAAAGTACTCCTCAAACTACATCTGAAAAAATCATATTACAGTACACATTTCCGGCTGGAACGTTGTGTTTTTTCTCTGATGTTCTGTTGGCCTGGAGCCTCACAATGAGAGTATCTACTGTGTTATGCAAATGTTTAGCTCCAAGAGCATATATGCTACAGCTGTTTTCTTTGTTCCTCTCTTGATCCGTGAAGACATAAAATCCACGGATTGATTGGCATTGTTTTATAAAGATTATATTCGGTGCTACTGAATTGCCTAATAATTTCCCGGACTCGTCGCTAGCATCTTATTACCTCTGCTTGATTATATTAATCTCTTGAAGGAGGAACCAACTGTGGAATCAATAAGCGCAGCATTGATATTTTGATCGAAGAGCCTGCAGCTCGATAAAAATCCGGCCTTCTGAAGATATATACTATACAACATCATATATAGCCACGCCACAGATTCACCATTCCTCGAAACTCCTTGTTTCGCAAGATGATCTGTCATATGATTTGCCTCCATCCTGGTGTTAAAGAAAAAAACAGAACCCATAGCTGAAGAGATTTGAGAAGCCAAAATGAAGAGTTCATGATAGTACCACGGTCTATTACATGGTTTAAGCATCCAATTAACCACATGACCGGAGTCAGAATGTTTCTTCCAAACATATCTTCTCCTGGAGAAGATAATTCAAGTGCTTTAACAATAGCAAGCAATTCGGCTTCGTTAGAATCTTTGACTCCAGCAGGTATAGAGAATAAACCCAACACCATTCTATTATGATCACTCAGAACTCCACCGATTCCTGCAGGACCAGGTTTGCCAAGAGAAGAGCCATCTACATTCCATTCAAGAATAAAGGATTCTAGAGCAGACAACGTGACAAGCGGTCTAGGCTTCTTAACATTTTTCCGTTTAATCAGCCCATCAGCAGAAATTAACAAGAAAAGTGCACAATAAGAGAAATCAGGGTATAATGCTTTGATCCACACACAGCCTTGTTATAATTTAAAGAAAAAAAGTATGATAAGCAGGTTGCTCATTGCTAAATAGAAGTTTATTTCCAAGGATCCATAAAAACCAAGATATGGAGAAAAATACCGTTGACCATACTACGTACCTTTCTTCGAAATCCTCTCTGAACAAGGAACTCCCATTGCCAAAAAAATGCCGACAGACTCCCTGGACAGCATTAAGAAAGGCCCCACCAATCAATGAATTTAGACCAAATACTCCAATGGTTATGGCAGTCATGGATGAGTAAGTGATCGACCGATTCTTCGGATGACAAAATATATATTGGAATAATTGGAGGGACTAAAACTTTCCACAGACCACAAAAAGAGAATCATGCATGTTTGAGAATGAGAAGGAGAAGATGGTATAGTTCATACATAGACTTCACCGTAAACACACCGATAGACTTCACCGTAAACACACCGACGTTTGTATTTTCTTTCCATGTCAACTTGTCTCTGAATCCATCCATTTGTTATTACCACCTTTGATAGCTTTTCAAACATAGAATTGAAATGACTCACTCCCCCATCCAAAATTCCACACCCATTCAAAACCATCCCATAATCCAATTGCAGATACTGATGAACATTTGTTGTCTTCTGAAAGATTATACAGCCGAGGATTACCACTTCATGCATCATTCTAGAAACTGGTATCTTGAACATTACCCACCGACACACATATTTCTCTAAGGTTGAAATTGTTGGGCTGATCTAATAAACATGTCATGGTCGAATTGTTGGGTTGCCTAACTTGAATATGATTTCTAATCAGCTTTGAAATCCTCATCATAGGTAGCGTTGGGTTACTATATCATTAAAAAAAAAAAAAAGGGACTTGCATGCTTGAATTTCAATGTTTTGAAAATACAGAAATTAATTTAAAAATTATACCAGATTTATTTTATATTTTTTTCTTTATTTATTTAATCAAATATATTTTTAACTTTTTTTTAACAAGTTTTTTCTATCTTGGGATACTAATAAAACACAACTTAGTTTTTTCTTTAAAATATATTTTTTTTAAGAATACTTCTCTTTAGCTACTTGAATAATATATTTCAAAGAGAACTACATATATAGTGTAAATTAGAAATGATGATATACTTGAGTTAGTTTGATTATCTATGAAGTAGATATTCGTAATTAATCTTGAATAAAAAATTTACATTTTTATAAATAATTTCATGTCTTTGTATCATTTTAATATTACATGGTATCTAAACACGAACTTAAATTTAAAGTTATTATGGTATAAATAAGCATATTAAATTTTGATTATGATAATTAGCTCTACGTAAATAACCTTATATCTGTAAGAGTCTTAGTCATTATTTCAAAATCTAGACGGTAAGTTTATATGAAAATCGGTTAATTTAAGATTTAAATTAATAAATTAATAAAAAAGAAAAAGAAAATTAGGTGACACAATCTAAATTCTAAGTTCATTTGATAAAACCTAATCAATTAACTTGTTGATTTATTTATTTTTACAAAACATGTTATTTTAACTTATTATTTGTTTTAAAAAAATTAGAGGATTGACCCTCTCAATCTATTACCTAAACATTATTGTAAATTAACCTCAAATAAAGTTTTATAATTTTGATCATAGAGTAATGCAGTATCCAGATATAATGTAAAGTTAAATATCCCTAATGCAAAAAAAAAAATACTCATATATACAAGGGCGAAACCAGAAAATAGAATTAAAAGGAGCCAAAATATTAGTTATTTTATTATTTAGATTAAATATATTAATATTATTGAGGGAGGGGTTGTAAAAAAAATTCCTTGCAGGGGCCGCCCCTACCGGCCCCTCTCTGGCTCCGCCACTGCATATATAATGAATCTTTAAATTTTATTATATTATATTTTCATTTGGTAAAAAATAAAATAAATTTCGTATATTTTAAAATGAATCTATAGGAAATTTTTTTAAAAAAAGAGTAAAATTTTAAGTTTGCTTACACAATAGGAATGTTCATATCCTACTTCTTTTCATATATGTATCTTATACTATTGCCATCACATCAACCGGCTTTTGTATTTTTGGCCACTTTTACTCAAGAAATCACATTTCAAAACAGAAAAGACGACGGCATACCAAAAAGTAAAACGAAAAGAAATTGAATCCGATTGTGCTAAAGATAGTGATTTCCTCCTCCACTTACCGCAATTATTGCGACTGCACTTAAATTTCACCAGCAAAAACATAAAAAAATAATGTTTCACTGCGTTGCAATTTTGCTGACATCATTTTGCACGATGACCTAATTACAGGGTTTGAGTAGAAATCTTGGATTCTCTCCAAGAATGAGATCAGAATCCACTCAGATATCCTACAGCATTGCCAATATAGATCTCTCCTCCTTTGTCCATGAATACTTGCCATCTCCTCCTTCCTTAGCATACAACTAAGCCTACAACATGCCAGTTACAAAAAATGAGTTCAGCAAGTTTAGTATCCACCATCAAAGACTCAGCTAACCTTCCTAGTGCTATCATCACTGAGATTCTTAGTAGACTCCCTGTGAAATCTCTTTCAACATTCAAATGTGTTTCGAAGTCTGTTTAGGCATTATTAAGTAGCTTCACCGAAGAACAGTTCTCGAACAAGCTCTTCTGTGTTGATGATGAAGAATGGAGCGAAACTAGAAGGCTGTCCTTGCCATTTTCTTCTGCACTACGCAGAGATAAACTCTCCGGTTGTTACAATGGATTGCTTTGCATTTCAGACTAACGATTTAATGAAGATATCTAATTTCTCATCAATCCCTCTACTGGGGTCTATAAAAAACTTCCATTTCCAGGTTTCGATATTGTTGCACCCAAGGACTCTTACACTGCTATCTGGGTTTTGGTTATCATCATGGCGACGATAACTACAAGATCGTCGGATGCGTTTATATATATATATATAAATATATATATATATATATATATATAAACGGGTGAGTGGAAAGGCAATGGAGGTATTCCAGTCCATTTCCATTCCATCTAATTGATATAAGCTGCTTTTCGGCTCGGAAACAGTTTTCTTATCTGGAAAGCAATTCGTGGGCTCGAAAGAAAAGGGAGGTATTTGGTAGTTTCTTATGACATGTAAGAAGAAGGGAATTGTTCTGTTCTGTTATATTATTCTGCTTTGTTACAGTAGTATATATTACATGAGGAATGGAACACAATTCTATATCTTAGGTAATAAATGCTAATATTGCTAATGATTCCAAGGATCAAGCTGAAATATATGCTAATAACTGTACAATAATCTATCGATATAATGTGAATATATGCTACTAATTCTTCGTCTCATGTTGGAGCATGGAGATTTATAATGCCCAACTTGTATGATAATGCTTGAGAAGCTTCACGGCCTAAGACTTTTGTGAAGATATTTGCCAACTAACTATGACTAGGAATGTGCTTGGATTTGGAGCTTTTCATGAACAACATGACAATTAATTTCTATGTATTTGATACGTCATGGAAAATAGGACTCTAAACAATGTGAAGAGTTGCTTGGTTGTCACAATGTAAAAGCATAGGCTAGGAATGGTGGACGCCAAGATCATGTAAAGTATTTTAAGCCATGTAAGTTCACAAGTAGTGGAAGCAAGGGCTCAATATTTAGCTTCATCAGATGAATAAGAAACAATATGTTGCTTCTTAGTGCGCCAGGAAATAGGATTGGTGCCAAGCTGAATGAAAAAACCAGTGGTGGAGCGACGAGTGAGCAGGCAACTAGTCCAGTCCGAATCTGAATAGGCTGAGACTTGAAGAGTTAATTGACACGACCAAAAGATTGATATCTTCTTCCAAGTGCAAGAGTGTCGAAGTAATAAATAACCCGGCAAGACCGGGGTCGAACCACAGGGAGGTTAATTGTACAAATTAAAAACAACAATTATAAA
>NW_011500095.1:278454-296263 GCF_000495115.2 Populus euphratica
GGTGGATATAGAGGCTCTCTCTTCCTGGTAATGAGCCATAGAAGAAGATGATATATAACAAATTCAAGCTGGTGTCTGGAAATGATCTTCCTATTTTTAGTAGAAGATTGTCCTGTATCCAGAGGAACTTCACATCCCTTACGACTCCAACAGACTTCATCTCTTCAACTTTAGCCAACAACTGCAGATTTATGGTGAGAAATGAGATTCTAACTTAATTCTAGTCTGATGTTTGGTTCAATAGCTCTTTATTGAAAGTCACTTACCCACGATTCTATATTATCTCCACTAAATTAAATGTCACAATTGCTGACATGGGAAATTGGGAGCAAAGATAATGGAAGTGGGAGTTATCTTGGAAGAGACAATTATTTCCCTTTGAAATTGAAGAGGTTGTTTACCTTTTCTCATCTCTAGAAAGCTTTCAGTTAAAGGCAACAGTTTCAGATAAGAAATTTTAGTCCTCGTTAGTAAATGAATATTATACAGTTAAAACTTGCTCCTTATTAATAAAATTATGAATCCAAAGCTTCAAACTTTTAAGGCTTCGTTCTAGCTAAAAAGTGTCCCTCCTAAGGTTCAATTTTTTCTTTGACTAGTTGTTTAAAATAGATTATGCATTAAGGAATTCTTACTTTATTGTAATATAATCCTAGTTGATTAAGTTTGTATTTTTTTGTGAAAATGAAATTGAGACTACAAATCATCTTCTCCTTCATTGTAAACCAGTGTGGAAATTATGGATGAAATTTTCAGATTGATGGGGTATTAGTGGTTGTCTTCCCTGTATGGATGATCTATTACATTAGTAACCCAACCTAGTGTTTGAAAAATTCTAATATAAAGTTTGGTCTGTGCTTTCTTGTTGTGTTAGTTAGAGTATATAACTTATGAGGAATAAGGTTATCTTCAATGATGGAACCGCAACCTTCGAGGGCAGCTTCCCCTTGATTCTATATTATCTCTCTAATCTACAGATAAGTTTTTTATGGCTATTGAAACTAATTTAATTGCGGGGCCTGAAGATATTATAAATTGGTCTAATAATACCAAATCAAGGCTTTAAGTGTGCCGAATCAGCTCCTTCAATCTCAATGCTATTTTCTGATTTATGTCTTTTGGCTTTCTATTTTTTATTGTCTGTGTTTGTTTTTTCTATTTTTCTTTTTTCTTGTCTCTCTTTTTTTTTTTTTACTACTTTCTGCTTAGCCACTTCAATATAACAACTTCTTCCCCAAAAAACAAAAAAAAAAAAAAAAAAAAAAGAGGCAAACAAGAGACCACAAGTAGACCTATAAGCCAAAAGGAGCTGAAAACTACAAAGAACTATGCAAACAAGGCCCTCGATAAACGAAAATATAAACCTTGGCTTGGAGAAGGCCTAATGTAACGAAGAACATGGACAACAACATTGGTGCAATTAAATTGATTTTTAGCCATTGTATAAAAATTTATAAGGCAACTAAAAGTTTCTGATTTCATACGCATGAGATAGATCCATGTAGTATGTGAGTAGTCATCCACAATTGTTAAAAAATAATAGGCACCTGAATGTGAAGTTGTAGGATAACCACCCTATATATCACAATAAATCTGATCAAAACAAAATATGCTCTTATTAGTATTCAAAAAGAAAGGTAAACGCGTGTGTCTTGCTCTAGCACAAACATCACAAGGCAAATGTGATTTTAGAATATGTTTTACTATAGCACAAACATCACAAGGCAAATGTGATTTTGGAATATTTAAGGTTGTTGGAATACTTGAAATAGAATGGTGATCAAGTCATTGATGCCAAAGAGTAGAGTCAGAAATACGTTGAGAATGGAAAACTAAGGTAGAGAAAGGTTTGTAGTAGTAAAGTCCATCTCGTACTTCACCTATTCCAATCAGCTTCCTTGTGAATAGGTCCTAAAAAACACAAAAGTTAGAAAACAAATAGCAACATAGTTGAGAGTATTGATGAGTTTGTTGATGGATAATAGATTGAATTTAAATTATAATATGTATAAATTAGGAAGAGAAATACGCAATGTGCCAGTATAAGTGATAGAGACGATGTCACCATTTAGAAGTGTAATAGGGCATTATTGATTAAAATATTGAGTATTATCAAGAGATGAAAAACTGGAAGTCATATGATCTGAGGCTCCTGAATCAATAATCCATTCACAGTTAGAAAAGGAAGTAGAGTGAAAGGAGACAAGGTTACCAGCAAAGTTAACAGAGTTGGTGTTCGCATGTGATGAGAATTCCAAGAGTCAATTGTATTGATCACTTGTAAGGCTAGGGATAGCTATCTCATAAGAGGTTGAAGGACCAATTATAATATTTTTAGTTTTTGAGGAACCAGTTGGAGTGGAAGAACCAATGACATTATTTGCTACCTTTGACCAACCAGTTATTCTAGCAAGTGTTCCATGAGGTTGAGGTTTGTTGCTGGGATATCCATTGAGCTTATAACAGTAGGCTCTCTAGTGACTATCACAGTCACAATAATCATATTTTGGACTACTACGCCCTTGCCCTTTACTGTCAAAATGATAAGAAAGGTGATGAGGAACCATCATAGCGGTAAACTCAGTTGGAATACTGGGAATATTAAAAAGGCATTGTTTCTCTTTTTGATGCAAGATTGAATATACCTTGTTAATAGGAGGTAAAGAATCCATGGCCAAAACTTAGCTACGAATTGAAGCGTACGAGTCATGCAACCTTATTAAAAACTAAAAAAACACATTTAGTATCTTGCATGTGATTCAAATCTATTAAGATGCTATAAGTGTATTGTGGTATGGGAGTGAGCATGGCTAGTTCATCCCAATAACCTTTAAGTGTTGTAAAGTATATAGAAATGGTCATAGACCCTTGAGTGAGAGTAGCAATGTCGCGTTTTAATTTGAAGTTCTTAGATTGTTGCTTTGAGAGAAACGATCCTCAAGATTGAGCCATACATCATGGGAGCAAGCGTGGTAGATTAAACTATTAACAATGGATTTATCAATAGAATTGAGAATCTATGATAAGACCATGTCATTACAACATTCGTGCAATTGAGTTTCTGCTATAGAAGATGTTGGCTTGAAAAGAGAGTATCGTTAAGAAAAACTAATTTGTTTTTGGCATTCAAGGCCATTTTCATTGCCCTCTTTCAAGTAGGATAATTTTCATTATTAATAAGAGTAGAGACTAAAATGACACTAGGTTGATCAACGGAGTAAAAGAAATATGGTGAGAATATGTCTTGAATAGATGGAGATGTGAAAGAGGAGGCTGCCTGGGATGTGGTATTTGACGTTGTTATAAAAAATATCTAGGAAATATGCTTATAGAAATACACAGAGAATCTGCTCTAATATCATGTAAGAAAAAGAAAATTATTCTATTTGTTATATTATTACAATATTATATATTACATGAGGAAGGGAACACGATACTATATCTCAAGTAATGAATGCTAAATATGTAATGAATGCTATATATTTGTTAATAATTTCAAGGATCAAGCCAAAATAAATATGCTAACAACCTAGAATAATCTATAGATGGAGAGTGAATATATGCTGTACTTATATGACATGAGCAAAGAAGAGTCCATAGAGCTTCCTCAACCTACCGTCAATAATTATCCTGTCCAGCGCTGAGTCAGCATAAGAGAATTCTTAGCAACGAAGAATTTAATCAATCGGAGTCCAGTAATATATCCTTTCTCTAATAATATTATGTGGTAGGAATATGATACGAAGAATAAGGAGTTCATTTGTTTGCCTTCTCTTTTTCTTTTTTCTTTTTTCTTTTTATTATTGTTATAAATATTTTTTAAAGTTGTTTTTTAAATTATATTAAAATAATATTTATTTTATTTTTTAAATTTATTTCTATATCAACACTAAAAATATAAAAACATAAAAAATTAATTTAAATTTTTTAAGTTTTGCAAAAACACTAAAATTAAAAAATTTTCTATATTATCAATGACTTGTTTAAAAGATCTGAAAGTATTTTAGACCGGATATTTGAGTTTTTTTTATTGTAAAAAGAATAGTATTACTATATTTCTTTTAATCTAAAATACCATTATAATGGTATTCTAACTTACTAATTACGCTCTCTCTATTATTATAAAAATAAAAAAGCAAAAGAAACAAGAGTATGTATATAAATATGACCATTTTATTGGATTAATTAAATTGTGGGATATGCTCCCAAGGTTCAGCGGACCTCGCCGTCCTTGCCCTAGAAGTTGTTGATGGGCTCATCTTTTTGTTATGCCACGTGGATTTCATTATGTGAAGACGGTAGCACACATTGCACTGTACACCAACCCTAACGAGCCTTGCTAACACCCATCTTATGCCTCCATGGTCCGCTCTAAAGTCCAGCCTTTACATCCCACTTAAATCTTCTTCTTTTTTCAAGCATATCTTTGCATTATACTTATATTCACATAAATTTATTTTTTTCATATTAAACTTAAAAATATATAAAATTTTAAATAAATATCATTAAATATTTATTTAAAATCTTTTTATGAAAAATTTATCCGCATACAAATTAGTTTTATTGATATTCTTATCAACATGTTTATTATCCTATTAAAATAAATTGGATTAAATGCATGTTAAATTCATGAATATATACATCATTTCAAATCTATTTTTTTTTGTTTTATAAAAAGATTATATTTAAGCTATAACTATAAGCACTTACTCGGTAATAATTTAAAATTTATCAATTATCTTTTCATAAATAAAAAATTATAATACTCAAGATGACAAGATGTAATTATCAGTACTTATTTGATAAAAAAAATAAATCCAAAATTCATTAAATAGATCTTAAAAATTATCGCTCGATCGCCGTAGGATTTATCTTCCACCGAATCATGAAAAAACGTAATTTCCAGTAACGTAAATCAATCACAGAAATAGAATACGTTCGCATTACCGACGTGATCATCAAGAATCTCACAAAAACCCCATGAGCCGAGCCACACCTAACCTTCTATCAAGCCCAAATTCGTAAATAGCCGAACAAAAACACACACACACAATAATATAATACTCTAGATTAAGATTACACTCTCTTCGTTGCTGAACGGCTGTTAAAATAAACACCCAGAGCCAGTCTCTCAAGAAACCCCACTGAGACAGAGACGACACCATCTTCGTCCAGTCCTTTCCTCGTTGTTCATTCTCTCCGTTAATCAAAACCACGCGGTTTCACTCTTTCCGACAACGATCTCATGCCTTCTCCCCTACCTTAAAGTTTCCCAGTCGGGGAGAGCAGAATCATCACCGTTCATCAAATGTCTCTTCCCCAATCACCCACCGCTGATTCTCTTCATCAACAGCGCTCCTCCACCGTTGATCACCGTGTCTCTTCCAAACGCAAACTAGACGATGTGGATGACAACGACGCCGTTTTCTCTGACTTAATCTCTGTCAGGATGCGTAAAGACGACACCGAGTCATCGACCGGCAACAATCAAGAACAACAACAACCTCCCTCCATCTCCTCCACCAATCAGCTCTCCACACGTGTCTCCGACGCCTCCACCTCTTCATCATCCACCAACTTCCCCTCCTCCGCCATGGGGACCGCCACACCCTCGCCGCTGCGGAGGTCGCAATCAAGACTCCAATTCTTCATCAGAATGATCTCCGATGCAACTCATGTTGTGATCAACGCGAACTCGAGCGATTCTGTTAAATCACTCCACGAACGGATTCGCGAGATGACCGGAATTCCGGTGATAGAGCAGAGATTAATCTACTTAGGTAAGCAATTGCAATACGAGAACAAACTCTCCGATTGCTCTATTGAGAACGATTCGATTCTTCATTTAGTCGGTCGAATGCGTAGCACTAGGCATCCTCGTACTTGTCAATTGATTAATGATATGGTTTCTTACATTAGTCGGATTTGTAAGCCTATATTTCCGTGTGGTGTTCATCCTTACACGTCAAAGCATATAAAGGATTTGATGTATGAGTTCTTTAGTTTGACGCCCAAGGATGATAATGAGGATGCTTCGGGGCACTTGAATGTTTTTTTGTCCAATAGTGCACCGGCTGCGCTAGTTGCACTTTATGTTTCGAGTATTAAAGGGAATAAGGAGTGTGCGGAGGATGCTGTTAAGTACTTTTTGAATTCGTGTAGGGATTCGTTGCCTAAGAATTTGCATTTACAATGTGTGCCGATTGTGATGGAGTTTTGTAATGTGCTATTAAGTACTTTTTGCATTCGTTGCCTAAGAATTTGCATTTACAGTGTGTGCCGATTGTGATGGAGTTTTGTAATTTGTTGAGGAAGGTTGGGAGTGACGATCCGTTGTATGTTGTTTGTAGGAGTTGTCTTGGTTCGTTGTTGGAGAATGGTGGGGGTACGTGTGGGTGGAGGTATCATGGAGGGGAGAAGGGGAAGGGAGTTGTTATGCAGGAGATTTTTCCATTTGTTAGTGAGTTGGGGAGCAAGTTGTTTAAAGATTTGATGGGAAGTGTGGTGGAGAGTATGGGGCCATCGGAGGCTGATGTTAAGGATTTTTCGACGTTTTTGATACCATTGCATAGTGTGATCTCTGAGCAAAGGGGATTTAGGAGTCCAATTTCGATGCCTTTGAACAAGAGGGCATTTAATTTTCCATTGTATGCGAAAGAAATTGAGCAGCTTCATGTGATACTCATTGATTTGCTAAATATTATGGAGAAATGTCTTGGGAAAATGCAGGATTCTTTGAATTTGAAAACGAATGGAGAAGGTGAGTTGAATCATACAGGTTGGTCCCAATATTTGTTTATTTTGAAGGAGTTGAATAACATTGCTAAACTTTATAAGGGTGCTGAGGAAAAGTTTTGGACGGTTTTGAGGCTTAGAAAAGCTTCCTTGTGTGTGCTGATTGTTAGATATGCTAAACGAACTGATGATCATCAGTGGCTTCTTCAGCATAAGGATGTGACTGATTTTGAGTCTAGGAGGCATTTGGCTATGATGATGTTCCCTGAGGTGAAAGAAGATTATGAGGAGCTGCACGAGATGCTCATTGATCGGCCGCAATTGTTGGCGGAGTCATTTGAGTACATAGTGCATGCCGAATCAGATACACTGCATGGTGGTTTACTTATGGAATTTAAAAATGAGGAAGCAACTGGTCCTGGTGTATTGCGTGAGTGGTTTTTCTTGGTTACACAAGCTATATTCGATCCTCAAAATGCCCTTTTTGTGGCATGCCCAAGTGATCGTAGAAGGTTCTATCCTAATCCTGGTAAGCTTCTGCTGCCTTTTTAATAAATGCTTTACCTGAACAATGTGTAGGCTTTCCTATAGGTTTTATCTTTTCTTGATTGAATGTAGTTCGAGATGATGAAAATTCATAAACAATATGTTGAACTTCACTGTGTCTAGTGTGGCACACAAGCATCATGTTTGTAACATTGATTTGCATATATTCACACGGGAAAATAAAAATATACTTAGAGAATATAGATGTGCAGTTCCTGCTATTATAGGAACTTACATTTAATGTGTAATGATGTTACAAGTGGGTGAGTTCATCTGAAATTGCTCAACCTAAATTATTTTGGAAGTCAAAATCAGGATTGGAACAATGATTGTTGGATGGTTCAATAGTTTTAACATTCGTCCATGCTTTATCCATCACTCACAGCCAGGAAGAGTTACACCTAAATATGGAGAATGTGAAACTTAATATTAAATTTAGGTCATAATTTGGATTGAAATAACAATTTTAAGAAGTAAGAAGGTTGGAGAGTTTTCCTACACTTGATCGAATACTGTGGGGCTTAATCTTTTATATTTGCTAATATTGTTTGGTATTTAACTGTAGGAGAGATTAGTCATTGCACTCTGTTAGTGCTCTATCACTAACATTTATTGGTATAAATGGTGTTTACCATGTGGGTCCATGGCAATGTGGGATAAAGGAGCATTGCATCCTATAGAATAAGTTTCCTAGCATAAATTTGTTAAGCTCTAATTGCTGAACCTTTTGTTTCACGAATATTTTATTGTGAAATACCTGAGCCCCTGGTATTGTTCTACATGAATGTTTTCCATTTTCTCCAATTCTGTTATCTGAACTCATATTTTGACAAATATGTTATTGGTTCTGTTTGGAGGATTAACATGTATAATTACTCCTCTGCATTAAAGTTACATTGATGAGCTCTGAAATGCCTGTTCAAAGAATTATCATTGAGGTTTTTTATTGTGTTCTGGTTCTGGACTTAATTAAGTTCCATGGTCTTGGTTGGATTCAATTGTTGGCATGGTCAGCCACTAACAAACAAAGTATAAATATGGACTTCATTGTTTTCACTTCACGTGCAGCATCTAAGGTGGATCCCATGCACCTTGATTATTTCACATTCTCTGGTCGAGTGATTGCATTAGCTTTGATGCATAAAGTGCAAGTCGGCATTGTATTTGATCGGGCATTTTTCTTGCAATTGGCTGGGATGCGTATTACTTTGGAAGACATACGGGATGCAGATCCATGCTTGTATAGCAGTTGCAAACAGATTCTGCAAATGGATCCTGAGTTCATTGATTCAGATGCTTTGGGGCTGACATTTGTCAGAGAAGTTGAGGAGCTAGGATCCATAAAAGTTGTGGAACTTTGCCCTGGTGGGAAAGGCATTGTTGTAAATAGCAAGAACCGGGAGAAATATGTCAATCTGCTCATTCAACATCGCTTTGTCACATCTATTTCTGACCCTGTATCTCGATTTGCACGTGGTTTTTCTGATATTCTTTCAAACCCTGGGGAACAGAAACTCTTCTTCCAAAGCTTGGAGCTTGAAGATCTTGATTGGATGCTATATGGAAGTGAAAGTGCTATATGTGTGGAAGACTGGAAGGCTCACACTGAGTACAGCAGCTACAAGGAAACTGATCCTCAGATATCCTGGTTCTGGGAGGTATGATTTTGCATGCTTGCGTTCATGTTATATCTCAAATCTAAACCCTTTTTTTTTTCGGTATAGGTTCTTCTTCATCTCATAAATCTAGACTTTATAATCAGTTATAATCTTTATGGGATGGATGGTATATTTTCTTGGAAAACAATTATCTGTAGAATGCCGACTGTTTGTGTTCTTTTCTTTTTATATTTCTTGGAAGTAGCTTTTGTTCATTATTTGCTAACATGACAGAACAATCCTTTTCTGTATATCCTTACCAGGTGTGCTTCTGTTTTGCTAATTAAGTATAGCCTAAATACCATGTGAATTCAATTTTTTCTAATGTATGCTGGTGTGGAAAATGGGACATTTGAGGTTGTTTGCCAGTTCACCATTTGACTGCTGCATATCAGCTAATCACTTTGGTGCAATGTCTTAAATGCTGAAAGATGTCAGCTGTTGACACATTATAAATACTGAAGCAAATTCAAAGTGCTTTCCATGTTTGGCTTGTCACATCTACAGATCATTTTGAATCTCAAATGCTTAAGGTTGTGCCATGAATTCCTCAACAGAGTGATGATCGCATGATTAAGTAAGGAAGCATATTAGGAACTTAGTTTGTGTTTGCTAAGATCAAATTTAAGAGTTTTAAGTTATGTTATAATGGGAATTTTTGGTGTTGAAGTTTGAATTCATGGTATTCATGCAGGCATTTACACAAATACAAATGTCAAAATGTTGAGCATGTATGTTATATTGACTGCATATATACATGGGAAGGGGGAAAAAATTGTTGCTGTGAAATTAGAGTATGGTGGGTGTAGTTGGATTTCTTATGTGCTTCCACAAGTGTGCTAGACTTTGGGAGGTAAGGCCAGAGTTGGAACAATTGTGGATTTTGTTTCCATACTTCCGTTGGTTCCTCTTTCTGTGGGGTTGTGAATGGGCAGGGCATGGGAGTGGTGTTTTATTTGTCAAAATATTGATTTTATATCCATTAAGGAATTTTCTGTATTTTACAAGGTTTTTCTTTTGTACCAGATGGGCTGTTTATCCAATCAGCAATTTGGGGTTTAACTGATTTTTTTGTTAGGTGATAAAATTGAGTATGTGGTTTCCCTTTGAACTTTAATGTGCCGCTAATGTTGGTCCATCAGGTTTTATTGTCTCATAAAAATATTCCAGGTGAGAGTTGAAATGAGGGTGGATTTTGTTTCTTTTAATTTCTTGCTTTGCAGAGTGAGCTGAACGAAACAGAAATAAGGTACTTTATGTTTTGAAAATCAGCCTTAAGGTAGATATGCCTATTCAGCTAGTTGGTCATTGGTCATAACAAAAGCATATCTCTGAAAACAGTGTGGGATTTGATTGATGCTCATTTGATAAAGCACTGTTTTTGAGAAAGTTTGTTATTCCATTCAGGTCTTTAATAGGTCCTCCTCACTCTTTATCCTTGTGTATCAGGCATGTCCTTATTCCATCACCAGCGTGGAATAACCATATTAATTAATTTGCTAGTCATCAAAAACAGAGGATGTGGGTTTCCCATGAACTTTGATTGATCACCAATGGTAGCATGCCTCATTTTTGGTTGGTTCATAATATACTCAACAAATGACACTCAAGGTACTTGAGAGAAACTAGTAAATAATCATGCACTCCATGGAAGAGGTAGCCAAACCCACATAGAGAGCTCCACTCAATATACTGAGTTTTATTGCAGAAGTCTCCATAGTACTATTTTTTGCTTTTGATCTTAAAAATGTTCATGAGAATGATATGAGTAAGTGAGAACCATATTGGCCTGCATTTGCATTCCTGGACCTTGAGTTTTTTACCAGTCAGCTGCAGTTGAGATAGTCCCACATTTCTCATACGTAATGGTAAAAAGTTCTGTCAGGGCAAAAGCATTGCTTTTTATTTTATTTATCCTCTTCCTGAACATCTTGCAGATTGTTGGGGGAATGTCAGCAGATCAGAGAAAGGTTCTTCTCTTCTTTTGGACCTCGGTGAAGTATCTACCTGTTGAGGGTTTCCGTGGTTTGGCCTCACGGCTTTACATTTACAAGTCCACAGAACCACCTGATCACCTTCCTTCATCTCATACATGCTTTTACCGGTTGTGTTTCCCACCTTATCCCTCCATGGCTATCATGCAAGATCGCCTCCGCGTCATCACCCAAGAACATGTTGGATGCAGTTTTGGCACTTGGTAATGCATTGGGTACATTCACTTTCAGGGTAAACAAGGGTTCTAACTGCACATAGAAAAGATTTCATCTCAGCTTGTACAGATAGGTTTATGTCGTCAGTTTAATTAGACTATGTAAGAAAGTCTCGTAGTTAATTTATGTTTCCTCCAGGAAAGTTGCGATGTCATTGCTCTTTTTGTCAAACTGTTAATATAGGTATAGCGTAAATAATGCTACTGGGGGCTAGAAGGAAGAAAATTTCTATGCTCCCAGATGGACTTCCTTCATCAGTAACAGTAGCTGCTTTTCTTGTCATGTAAGTACACAGATTAGGCAATGACATCCAAATTCATAGAAAGGTTATTACTCTCACTTCCCTCTTCTGCTCGTCTGAAATTATTGAATAATTCAACTGTCTCATTGAAAAAAGTACGTAATTTATTTTGTTGGTCAGTATATTATTGTCATCTAATGCTTGATTATATTTGTATTTGGCTATGTTCATGCCTAATTAGGGTTCTGTTTTGCTAATACAGCACGGTTCTTGTTACGACAAGATTCTCCGTGTTTCGCAAATTATTAGGTGATCTGACAGGTTATGTTCATCATGTGAAGGAGCATGATGAAACAACCTTTTCCCTGAAGGTCATTACAATCTTACATTGTCCATTGCATTTGTCTTACGAGAGGCACTGGACCGAATTTCTTGCCTGTTTCTGTATGAATCTTGTTACGGATTATCGAGTTGTTTGGAGTTGGTCTTTGATATGTCGTTTCAAAGCATAGAGCTACATGATGAAGCTTATTCCACAGCAGTTATATTGATAGATATGTGTTTTATTGTTCTGGCACTAAGCTTTTGTCACCATTCATAGAGGGGCCTGAGCCAGTTGTTTGGAGTTGGTCTTTGATATGTTGTTTCAAAGTATAGAGCTACATGATGAAGCTTATTCTACAGTAGTTATATTGATAGATATTTGTTTTATTGTTCTGGCACTAAGCTGTTGTCACCATTCATAGAGGGGCCTGAGCCACCTGACATTACATATCTTTCCATTGGAAAACAGACCAGTGTTAACTTGTCTTAGCCTCCAAGATTCAATATCACACGTAACCAAGATTTGTGGCGTAGCTACTTTGCCATGTTGATAAGCAAATAAAAAGCCTGGAAGGTTTAATTGGGAAATTACTTCTGTGCTTGAGAAAAAATGAGATATTTCATCAAAATCACAGTTTGATGTAATGGTAGTGGTAATGCTGTTGCGGTCCTTTTTTCTTTGTGTGGGTTCCAAGAGGAGTTTCAATCCGTGCTATTGTATAGATATCATTTGGTATTGCGGTTTGATTGTTTTCCATGTATATTAATTTAGTAAATTGATTTTTTTGTGAGTGTTTTATTTAGTAAAAAGCATTTATAATTTTACTTTTTTTCAAATAAAAAGCAGTTAGAACTAAATTACTAAACATAAAATCTTTAGTTATTGTTTCGAGAAGGAAAATATAGAAACAATGAAAATAAAAGGGAAATGTTCTTATATATTTATTTTAAAATGATAAATATTTATTTCAAGATTTTCATACATAAATTTATTTTATATCCCGACTCTCCAGCTAAATATAAAATTAAGAGTTACACCTAAAATCTTTAGTTATTATTTTTATGTTACATTTGGTTAAAAATCTTGTATCTCCCACTGCTATTGAGCATAATATCAACCTGTTAGACAAGATATCATGTTCAACTCTTAATGTTTCCTATATGAATAGGATTGTGATATTTCCGTTTAGTAAAAATTTTAAAGATTCCGATCACTCATTGTGTATCACATCTAGATAAAAATTTATCATAAATAAATAGATTATATAGATCATTTAGTGGATATTTTTATGACTTGGTAAGATACAGTTAAATCTAAAAAGAGATTGAATCACAACAGGTAAGCATGATAGCTATAAAAAATTATAACTTTTAATTTGATTATTATGTTTTTATAAAAGATTCTCGAAACCTGATTCCAGAGAAACATTGTACAAATCTATTCGCTACATGAAAATCCTCAAATTAAGCTTTAGCTCTCTTTCATTTTAGGTTTCTAGTTTTTCAAGGTGACTTGTAAATACTTATTAGATTATTTATTTTAAAATGATAAATATTTATTTCAAGATTTTCATACATAAATTTATTTTATATCCCGACTCTCCAGCTAAATATAAAATTAAGCGTTACACCTAAAATCTTTAGTTATTATTTTTATGTTACATTTGGTTAAAAATCTTGTATCTCCCACTGCTATTGAGCATAATATCAACCTGTTAGACAAGATATCATGTTCAACTCTTAATGTTTCCTATATGAATAGGATTGTGATATTTCCGTTTAGTAAAAATTTTAAAGATTCCGATCACTCATTGTGTATCACATCTAGATAAAAATTTATCATAAATAAATAGATTATATAGATCATTTAGTGGATATTTTTATGACTTGGTAAGATACAGTTAAATCTAAAAAGAGATTGAATCACAACAGGTAAGCATGATAGCTATAAAAAATTATAACTTTTAATTTGATTATTATGTTTTTATAAAAGATTCTCGAAACCTGATTCCAGAGAAACATTGTACAAATCTATTCGCTACATGAAAATCCTCAAATTAAGCTTTAGAATTATGTTTGAACTAGTTTTTATTTTTTTTTCTTTGATTTCATGATTTTAGCTCTCTTACATTTTTCATTTTAGGTTTCTAGTTTTTCAAGGTGACTTGTAAATACTTATTAGATTAATATTTCAGAAATAAAATAAGATTTTAGGGTTATAACTATATTTCAGCGAATTCGTTGTCTTTTGGTTCTAGCTACTTTCACCTGCACATCAGAATGGATTGGACATGGCATAGCAATCTATTATGTAAGTTTTATTGCTGCAAGGATGATTAGCATCCGCCTTCATGATTTATGCGATGGACTTTATAATAAAACCATGGCAATTCTTATTTCTCACAAAAAACCGAAGCATAGAAAACTAGCAGTAGCAAGTGCTCATTTACTAAACATAAACATAGCAATATAATTTTTATTATCAAGCCTAGATAGAGATCACATCATCACACCATTTCAAAACCAATAGAACTTATGGAAACCCGCATACATTCAAATTAACCCCATGCCACCATGAGTCATGGCCCTTGCAATGGCAACGTTCTTGCTGTGTGCTCTGACCTGGGCTGGCAAGTTGTAATCTGATGTGTGTTCGAAGTGCTTAGTATCGACTCTATAGCTTCCATATCCCATGATCCCATCCAAAACCCTTTCTGTAACCATAATCATAAATCAATAAACAGAGAAATGAAACAAAACAGAAACCTGAGGACTTTGACAGTGAAACCTAGAAGAAAAACAAAGACCCCACCCCACTAGTATCAATCACTTCATAGAACCAATCTATTCACTCAGTAGTCTGCACAGGAACTTCTGCGGTGGTTGTCTCTGCAGCTGGTGTCTCAGCTGGCTTCTCTTCTTCTGCTGGCTTCTCTTCCTCAACAGGAGCCGGTGCTGCCTCCTCTTTAGTCTCTTCGACAACAGTCTCCTCAGCAACAGCCTCTTCAGGCTTGTCCTCAGGAGTTTCTTCGGCTGCTGGGGCTGCAACCTCTTCAGGCTCAGTTTTTGCTGGTTCTCCTACAACCTCCTTGGTTTCAACCTCAACTGCAGGTTCAGCTTCAGGTTCTGCGGCTGGAGCATCAGCGGGTGCTGCTTCTGTTGGCTCTTCAGCTGCTGGCTCAGAGACAGGTGGTGCAGTTTCTGTTGTTGTCTCCTCAGTCTTGGTCACCTCAGGTACCTCTGTCTCAGGAATTGATGGAGCAGCTTCAACCTGCAACAAAAACCATACTGATATTTATCCCAAGGTGTATAAACAAACAGAAGAAAACTAGAAGGGTTTTTAGGATTCATATTTCCTTAATCTGTGTTGCTTTCTCTTGAGAACAAGAGCTTAGAACATGAATAGGATTCTTGAAAAGATCATCAGGAAAAGAAAAAAGAGAGTCAAGTGGCTTATAATTTTGTTGGTCTATGTCAAGAGGTAAAGTTGGTTGATCGAAACCAGAATTTTCAAATCTAGCTCAGAGAATAAATTGATCTATCACAGGATCTAGATGCAGAAACATTTGATCATAAAAGAAGTAGGAAAAAAACGTCAGTAATCAGAAAGATACTATCGCTCAAAAGGACTCAACAACAGGCACACGCACACACTGCATGAGTCTCAAGGTGATCTACCACAAGTGCTAGATCAAGAAATGGGTTGTAATGATAGACTAAGAGGCTTAAAGATTTGTGCCTGTAGGCAAGAAAAAAATTGATTTTTGCAGAAATATTTACCTCAACAGTGGCCATTTTGGAAAGCAAAGAGAGAACGATAGTAGGATTTGGAGGAGGATAGAAAGAAATTAAGAGAGGAGGGTATAGACACAAGTTAGGATGCTTGTGAGCTAGTGAAGTGGAGAGATGATCAATGCAAGAGCTATTTATAGAGGCGTGAAATGCATAGATTATTTACAGAATGAGAGCATGAGATCATAGGGAGCATGCTCACTTGGAGAATCGTTCAACTTGACACCTCATATTGCTGACAAGACACCTTAGCATGTCTTGCTAGTTGTAAATATGTTATTTTTTTTTTCATATAAAGTATGATTGAGATTAGAATTTTTATATGATTTTAATAGATGGAATTGACAAATGCTTAAATCAAATATGAATTGGCAATCCAAATGGTGGAGGCCATTTCATATATCAGCACCATACCTTTCTTTTGAGTGGGTTCCCATGTGTTCTTACTTTCTAGGAGGGCATAATGGAGGTTAATTACTGCCTAGATCATGTAATGCATTCATGTTTTGTATAGGATTTCTATTTGATTTTCTGTTAATTTGAAGTAGCCTAACCTTGCCCCTTTTCTTTTTTCTTTTTCTTTTTTTTTTTCATAGAATGGTTCCTCTTCTTTAATCGAATTATATTGATCATGCTGATATTTATTTTGAAGAGAATCCATTTTGTTCTTTTCTTATTTGAGAAGAGGTCTTTCTATTTTTAACATGTTTGTTTTAACATTTTAAATACAATTTTTTTTTAAATTTGAATTTTTTAAAATTATTTTTTAATATTTTAAAATCTTTTTAATATATTAGTGTAAAAAATAATAATAATAAAATATTATTTTAATATATTTACAAGCAAAAATCATTTTGAAAAGAAATATTATCGCAATGTTAAACACGCTTTCACACACCAAATTAATATAAGAGATACATTTTTAAAATGTTGGATAACATACTTAAAATGATTCAATAGCAAATATCAAATTAATATAGGAGATGTATTCCTAAAATGTTTGATTATATATTTAAAATGTTTTGACAATAAACTTAGTTTTAGTTAACATGTAAGGTAGTCTAAAAATATACTTACTATCAAACAAAAAATAAAAAAAACTAAAAAAAAGAGGGGAAAACATTGTTTTCATGGACATAACTTATTGTGGATAAAAATAATATTTTTTATTAAATTTATCTTTAAATAAATTTTATTCTTGAGTTAAATAAGATTGATTGGTTGAATATCCTTATTTCTTTTCTTCTTTTTGTTTTTTTATTTTCTTTTCTATAACGTTGCTTTAGCGAGCTTTCTCTTGAGAACAAGAGCTTAGAACATGAATAGGATTCTTGAAAAGATCATCAGGAAAAGAAAAAAGAGAGTCAAGTGGCTTATAATTTTGTTGGTCTATGTCAAGAGGTAAAGTTGGTTGATCGAAACCAGAATTTTCAAATCTAGCTCAGAGAATAAATTGATCTATCACAGGATCTAGATGCAGAAACATTTGATCATAAAAGAAGTAGGAAAAAAACGTCAGTAATCAGAAAGATACTATCGCTCAAAAGGACTCAACAACAGGCACACGCACACACTGCATGAGTCTCAAGGTGATCTACCACAAGTGCTAGATCAAGAAATGGGTTGTAATGATAGACTAAGAGGCTTAAAGATTTGTGCTTGTAGGCAAGAAAAAAATTGATTTTTGCAGAAATATTTACCTCAACAGTGGCCATTTTGGAAAGCAAAGAGAGAACGATAGTAGGATTTGGAGGAGGATAGAAAGAAATTAAGAGAGGAGGGTATAGACACAAGTTAGGATGCTTGTGAGCTAGTGAAGTGGAGAGATGATCAATGCAAGAGCTATTTATAGAGGGGTGAAATGCATAGATTATTTACAGAATGAGAGCATGAGATCATAGGGAGCATGCTCACTTGGAGAATCGTTCAACTTGACACCTCATATTGCTGACAAGACACCTTAGCATGTCTTGCTAGTTGTAAATATGTTATTTTTTTTTTCATATAAAGTATGATTGAGATTAGAATTTTTATATGATTTTAATAGATGGAATTGACAAATGCTTAAATCAAATATGAATTGGCAATCCAAATGGTGGAGGCCATTTCATATATCAGCACCATACCTTTCTTTTGAGTGGGTTCCCATGTGTTCTTACTTTCTAGGAGGGCATAATGGAGGTTAATTACTGCCTAGATCATGTAATGCATTCATGTTTTGTATAGGATTTCTATTTGATTTTCTGTTAATTTGAAGTAGCCTAACCTTGCCCCTTTTCTTTTTTCTTTTTTCTTTTTTTTTT
>NW_011500095.1:297884-334507 GCF_000495115.2 Populus euphratica
CTATCAAATGACCTCTCTTGGATGGTCCCACTAGAAGAAAAAAAAATATTGAAACAATTTTGGTGTTATGGTTTTTTTTTAATCCTATCTTTTGATGGTAATATTTTCATTGAAGTTTTTATAGTGAAATTAAGCTTCTGTTCTTAATTTGATTGAAATAAGTTATTCATGAACTGTGATTAAAAGGTTCATGATGAAGAAGTAAAATTGATTCTATTTATATATTATCATTATAATAAAAAATAACAATTGATTTAACAAGTTAACTCTATAATTTATAAGAGTTTACCAGGTTAAATTAAATTAATTTTTGATCGTGTAAAAATTTTGTTTAACTTATTTTAAAAATAATTAAAATAATTTTTTTTAAAAAAAAAAAAGTTAAAACCACACTAATAAATTCAAATCAATTCTAATTAACTCATCTAACTTGAATTAATTTATTAACTACTATGTAAAATAACTTTGCAAAATAGGCTACTTTAAATAGATTCAGGAAGAAATGCAAATATATATATATAGTGACTAAAAGAAAGTGCCATGGATCATGGTTTTACTTTTGCCTCCATTGATCCATACAAATGTGTTGATAAATAGCTTTGGGAACCGACCTTTCTAAAGATGGAGCTTTAGGTGGGCCAACGTGTAGATGCTTTCCAGGTAGGGCTCTCGTGGTGTTGGGACCCACTTTCAGCCGTCTGATGTGCCACGCTTGATCACAGTCACTGATCTGATCATGTCTTTTCAAAATATAGATCTATACCGAGCACCCCCAAATCATATAATTCCAAACCACCCCTCCTCAACTCTCAAAGACCTAAAAATAAAAGGCCATTCTACGTGTACTTGCCACTCTATCCATGTCTTGCAAATATTGGAATTTGTTTTTGTAAAAAGATTTTAGTTTAGTATCATCTATGATCTTCACGTTATGGAAGTTGGAAAAAATAATTTTTTCATAAATTTATTATGGATGTGTATTGCTTTTATTAGCATAAAAAGCAGAAAATATGTATATATAAAAAAACAAAAACAATTTTTGATTAGAAAGATAGAGACAATGATCTAAAATAAATATTTTTATGATAATTTTGGAATGATTTTATAAGAAAAATATCTTTTTTTTTTAATTTTAATTATAATATACACATTTGAGTTGATCAGGTATAATTCTAATTCTATTTCTATTATTCTGAAACAAAGATATTCACGAGGTAGTTCATCATGTTCAAATATTTACAATAAAAAAATATTGAATTTTTTTTAGGTAGGCTTTGAAATGAGAAAAGAAGAAGAAGGAGGAGGCTGGAATATCAACAAAAACTTATTATTAATCCACCCGATTCAATAGTACTAATTTTATTTTGGGTCTCGGGACAATAACAAAATAGCACTCGAATAGTTAAAAATAAAATAATATATATTTAAAACAACTTAAAAAATGACATTCAGAAGGAATAGGTAAATTTTGAAGCAAGAAAAAAAAAATTAAAACTCTCACATCTTAATATAAATTCATATCCATGGTGATCAAGAAGCTTAAAAAACTTTGGTGCTTTGAAAAATAAAAAATAAAAAAGACGACTTTTGTGGTTAGAAGACCATAAAAGTTGGTGTTAACGAGTATGTTACTCTCATATAAATGCAGAAAAGAAATGATGGACAGACAGATATATATATATATATTCGCAGCTTGAAAAGTGTCATTATGAGATTTTGCATATGACAATTCATCATCTTGTACCCTATGGAGGAGCTGCCATTAAACCACAATGTCTATTGTTGGACACCCCTCCTATCATATGATATTATAATAATAATTATTATTATTTAAAATATTTTTTATTTAAATAATATTTTTTTATTTTGAAAATTATATTTTTAATGTTAATACACCAAAATAATCTAAAAATATTAAAAAAAAATTAATTTTAAATAAAAAAAACCCTCAAAAGCTTTGGAAATGCGCGGCCAGCAGCGCCTTCCAAAGTAGCTCTACTATGTCTATTATACAGTGTTACTATGGATCCAAGATTGATGTTGGCCATGCATGTATTTTGCTTTATTACTCGTTATGTATATTTAAGTTTAATAATTTTCTTTAATTCGTGACATTAGAGAATATTGTTTAGAAGTGGGTTTTTCATCAAGTAAATCATGGATGTATTCTTCTGTTATTTTATTATATGAATCTAAAATGATATATTTTCAAGATTTTTTTTAAAGAGAAAAGAAAAACAAAGTCATTTGAATGTTTTTTAAAATATAAATTAGGGTTTAACAAGATCATAAATTTATTTCTTGATCCATCAAATTTGACAAGGTTAGTTCTATTAAAAAAAAAAAACTCAACTGGGTTAGGTCTAAAGCTAAGCACATGAATGAATTGATCCACCAAGTTTAATAACAATATTGTTGTTGAACGTAAAGAGAAATTAAATCATAGTACAGAATAGAATAAGAGGAGGGTTGCATTTCCCATGTACATGTACACACTGTAAAGTGATAAAAGAAAAGTTGATGGAGAGATGGGAGGATGGTAGGTATCCCCGAAAATGGGACCCCATGAGATTTTGAGCCGCTAACCATTCTTTCAACAAATAGAACATGCATGTCACTTGCATCTTTTTTACATATTAATATTATGGAGTTAATTATCATTTAAATTTTTAATAACTTCTAATTTTATAACACTAGAATTAATATTTTTTAAAAAACAAATAAAAAATCTGACTAATTAAGTTATATCTTTTAAAATTATACAACTTTAGATCTCTTAATATTTACATGAGCATCCTAATAGACATGTATTGTATAGCATATAAATAAATAAATAATGGCATGTTTAATTGAAGAGATATTCATGGGGATATTAAGTAAATTTCTCCAGCATATTTAAAGTGAATTTTCATATTTTTAAACCAGAAAATATATATAAAAAATATCCTTAAACTATAATTCCCTCCCTTTAAAATGCCTTCCTTTGCATGTGTGCACCATTAAGGCCAGGCAAGCCTGGCATTGATTGGAGAGAGAGAGATTCAATAGTATAATGGGTCTTTATCTGCTATAATTATCTTCTGTTTTTTTGGCTGCTAAGATTCCAATAAGGTTGGTATAAGCAATTTTCAAACAGACTTTCAATGCCATCTCAGGAAACTTTCTATCAGGTAGGTGTACGCATGACACAAGCGTGCAGCTCTTCCAAGCACGCAATATATAGGAAGCTAACAGTAACTAGTCGAGAAGCAGCTTCTTCTGGACACAGTTTTTTTCAAGTTTAGAGACTTGCAGTTCTTCCTTCTCTCATGATTCACCAAATCTTGTAGGCAGCGTCTGATTATTGTTTGGGATATATGTATATATATATATATATAAAAAAAACCCAGTGAGAGATGACATGTTTCTCGAGAAGAAAACTCACTCCAAAATTATAACAAAAAATTATTTATTTGTCCATGTTTCTTGTTATGAAATAGCAACCAAAACGTAACTTGATGAATCAAAAGATAAGAGAACAGTCATGAACTAAATAATTGCTCTACTGAAAGGAACATCCAGCTCGAGAGGGACCTCCATTTGGAGAGTGGCCCAGGGATTGCTTTACGCTGCCAAATCTTCTGCTATAACTTGGCAATCTACCTGGTCAGCATATAAAGTGTTAATAAAAGAGCAGGATAGCTCCGACAGGATACATCAAAGGAAGGTTCCAATTAGCATAAGTTTCCACATTCGAAGTTACGTAAGTTTCCACCACTGTTGACTGTCAGCTTAGCTGAATCTGTTTAGCTTTTAAATCCTTTAAAGTTCCCACCATATATGATGGCTATCAAGTAATACACACTAAACCCTCCAGAATAAAGAGAGAAAAACATCGGATTGCTCAGCCCACTAGATAAGAGCGTTATTGGTTCGTCCAATCGCAGAAAAAAGATGGAAAAGATACAAAGATTAAGCATTGCCTAAAACATTGAGCGTCATCACACACTACTAGTAATTGATTTGATTGCATGCCATTATATCTCTTGGATAGCATGCTGAAAGACAGGCGTCGCGCAATTTTACAGGGAAAGCACGTTATTACCACCAGCAGTGTGGAAAATTTCTCCAACGGTTACGATAAAACTAGTATTCAATCTAAATACCATAATAACGATTCACTGGTTCTTATAATTGTTAAAACTCTTGCCAACATGCAGCCATTGAGTGAGCAAAATTCCAGTAAGAATCCATGAAAGAACAGGGGAGCCTCGTTGAGCAGAAACTCGAGTGGCAGCTAACTCCTGTTGACAAATGTTCAACTGATGAGTTTTTTCAACGCTGCTTCAGCACGCTGCTCGAATTTTGGTAGGGCCCATTCATGCTGAATTATATCAAGGCCGTCTTTCTCAGCACTCAAGTTCTGAGGAGAAAGCAAATAGACAAGATTACAAGTCAATAGTTTTTGCTCAACATTATACATACAAATGGCATTTATCGAGTTAAGAACATGAAAGAGAGTTATACAGTCCTAAATGAGGCACATCTCATACTACAACCATACATTTAACTGATTACAAGGCAAGGCCAGTGAACATTCTTGCCAAATAAATTTAAATAAAGTACAAATCAGCCCCAACAATTCCAATCCCTTTGGAAAATGCAATGCTATATTCACACCTTTCCAGATTTGCCATTCCTGGTCTAAATTTCAACTAGCAAAAACAGGGTCAACTGTCTGTCAGGGTCCCATTGGAAAGATTCTCACCAGTAACAAATCAAACCCCTAAACGTGCACGAGACATTTCTAAAGTAGTGAAGAAAAGCAAGCCAATGCTGCTCAGAAAAGCTAGCTAGTAATTATGTTGACATGCTTAGCAAATTTAAAACGAATTAAAGTAAGCTTCATGAAAAGCCCCACATGCCTAATCATGTATACCTATGACCCAAAACTTAGAAGTAGCATAGCAGCTGCCACATGAAGAGCAAAAGATTGACCAGGGCAGCAAAATGACGGCAGCAGCCAAAAGAGAGGCAAGCCAAGTAGTGAATGAAAAGAGACAATCTTGTTCACCACCCTTTCTCCTGAACCAAGCAAGGCCTAACTGTACAATCGACCTCATATTATTGTTAAGTTGCCAGACATGCATTAATCCACAGCTGACCAAAACCAACCTGACACGGCAAACCTAGGACCAGTACTGAGAAAATTAAGCAGGCCAGAGGCAACTTCTAGGCTGTCATTGTCATCTCTATTACTCAGTGAATTAAAGATTCCTACCTGCAATATTCCTTTTTACAATCCATCAATCAAATCAGTCTTAATCACAGCCCACTAGTGCCAGCAAAGAGCTTTATTATTTTGAAGGAACATTTGATAACAAAACGAGCTCTATAGACCAATAATCTCTTGGTAGATGAAATTCACAATTTATCACAAAATATGAGTCAATTTCAAGAGCCTATTGAAATCTTTAAATAGACACAGTATACTCTTTCTTTATCAACAACTTCTTAAATATAACAGGGGGCTCATAGCTAATTCTATTATAAAGAAATCTAAGAACCGATATCAATGATAGAAGGACTTCCTTTGCCCCCCAAACCATTTGATAACAGGGGATTCATAGAAATCTAAATATTGACTTTTCCCAGAAGGGAAAAACATAAGGAGAAAAAAGGCAAGCTGCATAACAGAAAGTTTAGCCTACTGGAACACAAAAACACTCAATATGATAGGCAAAGCCTGCAGCTGATATAACATGAAAAGGTGCTATTAATGACCCCCAACATCATATGGTATTTACAGACAACATTGACAAAAGGCAAGACACAATGAAGAATCCACCCCTGTACCAGCTACCTAAACACCAGCACCTGTGCTCGGCGTGGAAGCAATCTACTTCTAAAGAGTCCTTCAAACCCCATCAAGAACTCATAAAAAGACTTGATGGTCTTGCTTGGTTGGTACATAATAGACACTTGTTGCCTCCAGCACCAAATCACCGGTTCAAATTTTAGTTGTACTTATAAATGTTTGAACTCTCCAACTTGCTATTGGTCAAAAAGTTTCTTAATTTCTTTTACTCATTGAAATAATAAGATTTACATGCATAGTTAAGATGGTGCAACTAGCATTTCAAACAGGACAGCTTGATTCAACTCTTAACCATATATCTATTCAGATCTGAGGTGCTAGTAAAACCACTGAATCTAAAGATTTTGTGCATGACAGAATTATAAAGATGTATCATTGCTTTGATTCTTTCTATACAGAGATAGTAGCACAATTAAATAAACAGTTACTACTTAATTAAAAAGCTGTGGTGTCCCAGTGGCAGGGGCACAACCTTGGCTGAAAGTTAGTTTTAGGACAGTAAAATAGAAACCAGCAAATCAACATACAAAGGGATTTCTTTGACTAATAACAGTCATATTGTAATTGATGTACCAAGGACATTATTAATAACTAAATCAGTTCAAGAAGATCATGTGCATCAGTTTTAATTTTTCAAGCTAAAAGCTCAATAGAGAACCAGTTAAGTTTGTACCTTTGTTGGATCCATACCAAAACCACTCATTTGCATCATACGCTGTGTATCATCCATGGCTGCATTATAAATATCATATCTGAGCATCTAGAGAGAGTAAATCCAGAAATCCTAAATTATGCAAAACTCTAATTCATGCTTCTAGATTCTTGCACCAACGATTTTGCAAGAGAAGCAAGCAGCATGCAGATTCTCAGTTAAAATGGATATAACCATGAAAATTTATAAAATAATACTAACCATTTTCTTCACCCAGAATGAGACTAAATAAACCCCTTAGTCCAAACAAATTAAGGAAATACCTGCAAAAGAAAGTGATTGTGGATAATTAGAGTTATTAAACTAGGCAAATGTCCAGAAATTCTCTAGAAAAAGCTTTTCAACAGTTCTTTTGAAGTACAACTTCTCATTCATAAATGCGAACATACCATGACCGACTGCTGACATAGCTGACATCCACGGTGCTCAAATCAATCCCATTTTGCAACATTGATCTGAATCTCTGAGTCAGTGGAAACGGTATCTTGGCTGCAGGGAATAAGAGATCATTAACAAAGTCGTAAAGATCAAATCGAGTAGAAATTTAAGATCAAAAAAGGTTATATATTATCTATATAAAAGTATTAAATGTATAGATAAGCCATAGTAAGGCATCAAGGACATAAAACATAGTTTAAGAATCAAAAGGAAAAAAATAGTGAAAAAAAGAAAGAAAAAAAGAAAACTAACCTGCAACAAATCCAGAGAAGAAAAAGTTGACCCATGCGAAGGTAAGGGTCTGGCCAGAAGGAAAAAAATAAGAAACCACCAAGTCAATTATCTTGTTTGAATAGACATGTCAGAGAACGACAATAAGCTATTGAACAGTTAATACCTGGGGTATAATCATAGAAAGGTTTTTCTTCATCATATCCATAGCCATATTTGGGTCGGAGAACATTTGTGCTTGTGGATTTTGACCTTGGCCCTTAGGAACATGCAATAATCCATTTTCCTAATAAAAAATAATAAACTTTCACGTTAGCATCTGACCTTCTAAAAATAAAAACTTAAAGCTAGCATCAGGATTATGCACCCTAAGTAAAGCTCCGAAATATCAAAACTGAAGAGCACAAAGAAAGTATGGCAACCTGGCATATATCCAAAACCCATCTAACTCCTTATAAAAATCAATATGAATCATGTCAAAACTATTTGGAAATTTAAGAAAATATATTTCAAGTTTACCATCAATCAGAATCTCAGCTTCAACCAACTTTAAGAAATACACCACAACTAACCACAGAATCCACTGAATCCCAAATCTCTTTTACAATTACACTAGTACAAAATTAGCCACAAAGCATAACGAATTTAGATAATTCCACAAAAAATAAAAAAATCCAACATTCAATCACCCAAAATCAAACAAACCAAAAACAATAAAAATAAATCAAAACCTCATTGCTAAAATAAGCCCTTCGTGCTCGAAAAGACTTGGAAGGTATAAAGTTAGCACCAGCTCGCAAGTTCCTAGCTCTTATAACAACTTGCCTGCAACAAAATCACAAAAAGAAACAAACTTTAACACTAATCAAGATTTTCGTTGTTTTTCAATAACGTACAAAAATAAATCGCCGAAGCTATCAAAAATCACAAAAAGAAACAGAATTTAGCACTAAACAGAGAATTCATGACATGGGTTTTCAATGACTAGCAAAAATACACCAAAACCAGCACAAAAAACAACATAAATCCCAAAAGGAGACAAACTTTAGCACTTAACAGAGATTCTGTGACCTGGGTTTTTGATAGCTTACCCTTCTCTAACAACTTTAGCATCTGGGTTTTGCTGAGATCGCATAAGCTTTGAAACAAAGTAACGAAGAATCCCAATAAGAATCATCACCACTGTTAATGGGATCAGTACCCAATCTCTTATAGCTGTGTCTAACACTAGATCTTCTGCCATTGATTTGTTGATTGGACCACACCAAAACCAGAAACAAAAATTTGATCTTTAGAGTGATTAATGTTGTCTTTGTTCTTTGGTTCTGGTCTCTGTGTATTTATCAGTTTGGTTTTGATCGAAGGTGAAGGGATGTGAGTGTCTTTGTGGGAATAGATCCGTGGTATTTCTGTCTTTCACTATAGTTGAGATGTTAAAACGCAGAGTTTTCAGTTTTGATTAGATGACAAATTATAAGTTGGCACGTGTATAGTTTCAGGTGTGTTTTTTTTTTTTTTTTTTTCTCATGCTAACCTAGGTATTCTTATATCCTTTTAAAGGATGAGATTATTCTCCTTACTGCTCTTTCTAATAAATATGTTTATTAAGAATTAAACTTGTATTTCTATATTTATAGAGATATGTGTATTTTTATATTTACAGGGATATAATTGACATAGTGTGTTTAGTTATTGAAAACATATTATTTTTTTAATTTCTATTTTCAATGAAAATTAGAAAAAAATCATTTGTTAAAAATAAAGATAAAATTTTTAATTAAAAAATAATACATTAAAATTATAATTATTTTTCATATAAAATCAAGTTTACAATATTTTTCTTTATTTTTTTATCTTGATAATAGCTTTCATGATAAAATCAAAGCTACAAATAAAAAGGTTAAAGGTTGTATAAAATAATCCTTCTAATCTCCTTAGATTTCTTCTCAAGATAAAACTCTCACTATTAATTTTTTTTTTTATCAGATTAGAAGATTACTTCATCTTTCAGCTTGCATTTAGCTTTTTACCTTAAAAAAATTTATTTTACTTGACATTCTATATAAAAGTTACAGTTTTAAATGTGTAGAAAATTTTAAAATTTTAAATTGTATGATTTTAATATCTGAATTTCAAGATATGTTTATTTAAATATATAGTATAATAACAAAGAATTTTATTGTAAATAAGATTTCAGTTCAATTTTAAAAGTCTGATTAAAAATCCAAATAAATTTTAATTTTTATCCATAATACCTTTCTAGAAAGCTTAACGTGGGTATTTTAACTTTTATTCATTAAACTTTCATATTCTGAAATTATAACCCGGTAAAAAACCTATCACAATAAATAAGATCTAAAACATAAAATATAAATTTTTTTAATTTTTAGTAATTAATTTACAAATTCTTTTAATCAGATTACTTATTTTCATGAGCGAATTTATTCATAATAAAAAAGATTACTTATTTTCATGTTTAATGACATAAAGACATTAACATTATAACAATATATTATATGTCTATGAAAGAGAGCAATCAGACCATGATTATCAGAGATGCATCTGATTAAAGGGTTTTTTCTTCTGCAGGGGCCTGAGCCCGACTTGTCATCCTGTCTCCGCCCCTGACTATAGCAATGATCAAATTCCATCCCAAAGAATGTGATCATGCTAATGAAAATTTTCAATGCTGATGAGCTTATTTGCCACAACAATGTCGATAAGTCCATCAGCAACCTTATACTCAATCGCACCATCTCCATAATTCTTTAAAATGATTGCTTCAACCTTAAAAAGTAATTCATGAGTCTCTTCAGATATATATTAAAAGGCTTACATAATTGTTTATTTTACATAATCGAGATACATATAAAAACTCGTATAATTAATCTAGATACATATAAATAGTTTGGATACTAACATTAATTTAAAAAAGAAATGACTGCTTCTAATCTCTGAACATATCACAATAACACATAATTGATAATTACAAATGGTTCCTACAGTGCACAAGTCTCCTTAGGTGAGCCTTCTGTCCAGGTTTACAAGAACGCCAAGAAAATCTGTGGTTGTCTTCTCCAGCTTTCCTTCATCACCCATGTGTCAATGTTTCCAATGACACGAGTAGAATTTAAGCGAAGGCACTGTCCAGGACGCCCAAACTCTTCTCTTCGAACATCAAATTCAAAGATACTCGATTCATGCCTTCTAGTTAACAAACAATGAAAAGTTCCAGCGAACTAGCTCGAATGTTTTCTTGTATGAGAAACCATTTTTCTCAAACATATAGTGAAGACAATTAGGTGGAAGTGAAACAATTGCTCTCGAGGAATTAGCTTTCAAGCTATAAACCATGACTTTATCAGAATGTACCCTTCCAGGATTGAGCTGTAAAATTCTTTAAATTTTAGGTTCTGTTTAGTTAGTGTCCAAGAATAGATACGGAAATAATAGAAATGTATTTGGTTGATCGACGAAGATAAAAATATAAAATAAATTTATTTTAGAAAAGTTTTTTAGTGAGTTTCAGTTATTTCAAAACACGGAAACATATCTCTGTCTTCAATATCTTGTTTTTTCTGCCTTGATATAGTCAAGAAATGCAACCCAAGGGACTCATCGTTGGCCGAATCAAGTCCAAATGCATTCATATTCAACTTTAACAGAGTCAATAGGTGTGAGAGGTGTTAGGTTGGTTGCCATTTCATGTAAGGCACCAACCATTTACCATTGACTATTGGTAGCCACCATTGTTGAATGAGATAGAGTTGGTGGCCACCATTGTTGAATGAGCTAGAGTTGGTAGCCATCAATGTTGACAACAAACCAAGAAGAGCTTCCATGAATGCCTATAAATAGAGGCATATATGAGAGAGCAAAATGAGAGAGAGGAAGTAGAGCCAAAGAGGTGAGAAATGTAGGAGAGAGTGGGCTGCCATTGCAGCACAAAAGGAGAGAAATAGAGTGAGGTTGAGAGTTGCTCAAAGAGGGGATGATTCCTCCTTCTCTATTGTTGTAAATCTTGTACTCTCCCTATATAATGTAATGGCTTCTCCCGTGGATGTAGGCGGTTTTGCCGAACCACGTTAAATATTGTGTCAGTGTGCTTGGCCTCCTATGAGCAAATATCAGTACATCACCGGTCGGAATTCCCAACAATTGGTATCAGAGCGTTCGGTTTAAAGTGGTGTTTGATTTTGCTCAAAAATGAAAGTTGTCAAAATTGTGTTTTGACCATACCACTGTGTAGAGGAGGAAGAGACGAAGCCACTGGTGAAAACCGCGTCGAAATCGGACGTCGGAAACCGCCGCACGCGCCGGCGGGGTGACTGTCCACGTCATCAGCCACGTCAGCAGTTCTGCACAGTCATCAGACACGTCACCTGACATATCAGCACTCTGACCAGTCAAACTGCCACGTCAGCAGTTCTGCACAGTCATCAGACACGTCACCTGACACATCAGCACTCTGACCAGTCAAACTGCCACGTCAGATTTGGTTGACCTATATGTCCTACGTGGATGACACGTCATTACAGCCACGTCAGCTCCCTGGATTTTGATCCTGTGTGGCAGAGTCTACGTGCAACCGGTTCTGAGATTGAATCTGGGCCGTTTATCAGGCCAGAATTGTTTTGATCAAATCTTAGCCGTCTGAAGTGCGATTTGGATGATTTCAGACTTGTTTCCAGCTAATTTGATCGTTCCGGATGCAATGGTACGGTCCGATCATTGAGATTGAGATCATAAAAGGCAGTGATGAATTATTAAAGAGAGATTGCCCGATTAGGAGGTATCTGATGGTCATCATGGTGGTCGATGGAGCTGAAGAAGAAGAAATCACACATGTTTGCCCAATTACATGTGTTGAACTATTATATGGGAATTTTAATTGCCTTGAGGGAAGGCAAAATTGGGACACTCTAAACACCCGATCATGTGGACAATTTGAGGTGGAGAGTGAAATTTGATGAAGACCAATGTTGACGAATCTGAGCACTGGTAGTCTCGCCAGATGTTGAGAAATCAGGTAAAAAACAAGGATACCCCAGATCACTTGTAAAGGAAAGTCGCGACAAAGCTAGCAAATGGTTGTATATACGAAAAGACAGTACGATGGATAGATATGGCCTAAGAAGTTCTGGCTAGGAGATTGGGTTTTAAGCGGGACCATTGTGACCCCTCCAATCTTTCCTGGGAACTTGCTTAGTGGAAGGATTATCCATACGGTACTATTTTCGTATATGTGACAGTTTGTTATGAAACTGTTGAAGACTAGCAGGATGACGGCACAAAGGAACAGTTGGGTTCCGTATGATCAAGGATTTGATGGAGTGGTGATTTCTCCAAGGAAGTTAGATTCGGTGACTGTAATTTCTCGAGGGGAGAATTGATGAAGACCCTGATAATGGAAGAGAAATACAGCAAAGGGATAAAGATTGGCACCCTATTTTGACTTGGATAGATGTTGTGACAGGATAAGCTGCTGTCAAACATAAGCAAGGAATAAGGAGAAATCTGGAGAACCAAAATTGCACGAGAGCACATGAAGATTGTGTAGGAGTACCCGGAGGATCCAACGAGGTACTATAATGAGACAACAGGTGCAAGGAAAAGAAGAGTTCCCAGATGAAGCTCAGAGCAGAGACTATGAAAAAGTTGTACAACAAGAAGTCTCGTGTGCTCTTGATAAAGGCAACAAGCAAGGACCTTTCCAATGCATGCAAGGATGGAAAGATGAGCTGTTGCAGATGCACCTAATTGAGGGGGTGCAAACGCCTGTGATAAAAGGCGACCGCCTATGATGAAAGGCGAAGACACCAAAGAGAGTTGGTGTAGGTGGAGCTGTCAAGTGTAATGATGAAAGACATAGAAGCTCCAAACATAGAAATCGAGGTGGAGGATTGCGAGGAGTATACCGCAACTTTCTCTTTCTATGTGATCAGTGGCAATGAACTCTCCCAAGTCCACATGGTGATAGAGAATCTTAGTCACTGGAGACATCCCCGATGAAGGAGGATGTGACTGCTTTATGACGAACAAAGACACCTCAGACAGAAGGTGTGTGGGCCATGATATGAGTCCAATTTCAAACCGTCTCATGAAGACAGGCAGAGACACCTCAGGAGAAGGTGTGAGGACCGTTATATAAGTCCAAGTTTAGACCGCCGCATGACGACGAGCGGAGACACCTCAGGAGAAGGTGTAAGGGCTGTGGAAGGAGCCCAGTTCAGAACGCCCCAGAGCCAATGTGATGGCTAGGTATGAGTGGACAGATGGATAACCAATAAAAAGGCTATGATGAGTATGGAGACAAATGCAGGATTGACTTTCATGGATATTGCCCCCATGCTAAAGATCAATGAGCTAAAAGGCATTTGCCTTGGACAATAAGTGGATGACTTGTGGAGCATTAAGACGCGGCTACTATGAAGGAGCAGAGGGCATGCGCAGTTCTGGGAACAAGTTGACTCTTGTCAAGGTGGTGAGCTTGGCATTGTAATACTCAAAGTATGAAGACAGATATGGATCAACCTTTTATGGGCTGCCCCCATGGTTAAAGGTGAAAAGCTACCTGGACTCTTGAGACTAAGAGTGGGAGACTCATGGAGAAGTAAGGCGTGGTTCCTAGGGTGGAACAGAGGGCAGACGCAACTCCTGGATGAGTAGACTCTTGGAAGAGTGGTGAGCTTATGATCATATTGAGATACTCAGATAATAACTGTCTCACTTGAAATATCCGTTTGAGGGGGTGTTATAAGCCTTGATGTGAGGCTTGATGAATCATTCCGGACCAAGCATGGTTGATACGCTCGAAGGGGAATGTTGTTCTAGAGATAAGCGTTAACACTATTCAGATGTGATGTGACAGACCATCTGGTTATAGTGATCCTTTTGTGTGAGAAAAGGTGTGCTTTGGTTACTCTGATGATTGAAAGGTTTGGCGAGTACCTATAAACTTGGCCAAAGATGCTCTCAGATTGGAAAGCTTGGAAGAGCTGCAAGATGCAAGCTTGTGTTGAAGAAGCAAGAGGACAGTTGCCCCACATGAATGGCAAAGGGGGTGATTGTTAGGTTGGTTGCCATTTCATGTAAGGCACCAACCATTTACCATTGACTATTGGTAGCCACCATTGTTGAATGAGATAGAGTTGGTGGCCACCATTGTTGAATGAGCTAGAGTTGGTAGCCATCAATGTTGACAACAAACCAAGAAGAGCTTCCATGAATGCCTATAAATAGAGGCATATATGAGAGAGCAAAATGAGAGAGAGGAAGTAGAGCCAAAGAGGTGAGAAATGTAGGAGAGAGTGGGCTGCCATTGCAGCACAAAAGGAGAGAAATAGAGTGAGGTTGAGAGTTGCTCAAAGAGGGGATGATTCCTCCTCCTATGATTCCTCCTTCTCTATTGTTGTAAATCTTGTACTCTCCCTACATAATGTAATGGCTTCTCCCGTGGATGTAGGCGGTTTTGCCGAACCACGTTAAATATTGTGTCAGTGTGCTTGGCCTCCTATGAGCAAATATCAGTACATCACCAGTCAGAATTCCCAACAAGAGGGATGCCAAATTTCTTGGTTAATGGATTCCACAATGCAATCTTGGGTGAGATGTAATGTTTCCCAGATCGTTTGTGTAGGCTGTATTTGTCTCTGGCTGTTGACGAACGCCAAGCAAACCATTGCAAGAGCCCAATATTCTGGTACTACACTCTGTAGGGCTTTGAGTTCTATGGTTTGGCAACGAGAACTAAGGGCAGCATAATAGACCTTTCCATCCTGAAGAATGAGGTGAGTTCAGTGTTGTTATTGACAGAGTTTCTAAGGTGAAATTTGGCGAAACATTCACTCTCGATCATCGAACATTATGGTTTGGATACACAGCCTGAAACGTAGGAGAATCTTCACAAGTAGCCAGCATAGTAAGTGAGCGGTTATTTCCTCAGGGAAATTCATCACGGCTTTGATTGAAGAAACCAAAAAGGAGTGAAGATGTTACAAGGGCGTGAACATCAGGATCAATATAATAGGAAAGAAAATGTTCACTTGGAGACAAAATAGAGGCGAAAACCGGCTCACCATTACCGAAAAAGAACACTTGATTTTCCACTCACATTGTCGCTGCGGCTGATACTTTGGTTCACCAGGCTTGGAACATGAGTATAGGCGATTTATTTCACACGTCCATGCCAAATACGGCATACAAAATAACGTTTATTCTAGACGGCGCTTTGAAAACTTTGTCATCATTATACTTCGAGGATGCCAAATGCGGCAGATTTGTAATATGGGATACTGAATAACGTTTTTCATGCAAGAATAACTTAACCCATGAATCCTTAATTCCATATCCCTTCATCATCGACATATCAATGATACTAATGCTGTAACGAGATTAAATTCATCTGGGGCTGACGACAAGTATGGACGATGGACAATTCAAGATTTAACAAAAACACTATTGGCATGAATGACTATGTATCAGCAGTGGCAACGTGTATGGGCATTGACAAATTCAACAGCAGTGTATGTCTAGTTGGTGGTAGTTTTTGACGTTTTCTTGTGTGGGGAGAAATGGCCAAAAAAGAGGTACGTGTCTTGAATTATGCTGGAACTGAGGGACAGTTTCCTTTGTAACTTCCAATATATATTTTAATATGTAGGTTGTATATATTAATTTGTAGCGTGCAATCAGAATATGCATAGCACACATCATGGACATTGTGTATTCCTTTTGCTGAGAGCTAATAAAAAGGTTGAGAGTTTTCCTACAATCTGATGTGTTTGAGTTTGTGGATTCTGTTGTTTATATGCATTTGTGTATTTGCTTTCAACATTTAAAGAGTGTGGAAACCTCTTTGGTTTGTGGGACAAACTAACTATAGGCAAACACGACTAAATTCGACGAGTAAAAGAGCTTAGTCTAGCGAGACTAAATTGCTGCATAGGGTTGAAAATCTTGACGAGAAAATTAAATGCCATGGTTATTATAATTAATAGAAGCTAAGCTGAGGCATTGTCCTAGGAAACAGAAAGTCTTGCAAAAACGAGCAGCAATAACTAGGAAGGCCTTGTCATCATGAAAAATTATTCTATATGAATATCAAATGCAACAACATTTGTGATGGATTAACATTTTTTATATTTTTTACAGGGTCCTCCCTTCTTAATAAATAAACAGAGTTTAAGCTTGTCGTATCTATATTCAATAAAGCATTTTGTCAGCCAAGAACTAAGATCAATTGTAAATTAAAAAAATTTAAAAATTATAAGAATTATTATTTATAATCTCAGTTAAGAACTAAGATAAAATGTATATAATTCTAGAATATTGTTAGACTTATTATTTTTGAACTTAGCCAAATATTGAACCTAAACTTATATGGATTTAGTAAATTGTTAAATTTATAATTAAAAATATCTTACTATAATAAGTCATAGATATTTAACTCTGATAATTCTAAGATATTTTAGCTTAAGAAGTTAGAGGTACTTTATCCTAAGAAGTAAAAATTATTTTATCAAGACTAAATTGAAATATTTGATTGATATATAAATCTTTTGCATTTCCATAAAAAAAAGGACTAGGAGCTATCAAAGGAACCAATGTAATCTACTAGGCAGGTTTAATTCTTCTATGTTATAAAATATGTGTGTGGGTCTCTCTGTCTTTTGACACACAGATATATATATAAAAGGTTTTCTTATAAAAAAAAATATTTTTTTTTTTACTTAACCATTGGAGAATACTCTAATTCAAATAAGAGGATTTTTTATAGATATTGAACATAATTCACAAGTCATTTAATAAAAACAAATGGACTAAATTGCTAGAATTAAAAGATTAATAATTTTATTCTAGATCTCAACTTGATGTTCAAGTCTATGAAATATAATTAGATTTCATCACCAGTGCAAGAACACGATAAAAAGGCTATTGATTTTATTTTTGTTAAAGAGTCAGGGTATTATCATTTATAATTATCATTAAATTTGAGCTTTAAAGTTTTGAAAGATTTTTAACAAGTATGCTAATAAGATGTTGGTTTAAATAGTGTAACTTTGGGAGTTATTGCAAGTGGCTTATTATCACTCCAAGTTATTATCAGAGTTGGAATTTCAAGATTTTGAGGAGACTTCATTGGATACCAACACAATGTTGGTTCAATCTGTGCTTCTTCAGGAGTTACCGCTAACTAAGAACTCCTAACAAGTTTGCATACTTAATATGATAAATGATCTCCCAAACTAGCACATAAGGTTGTTGCTTGTAGTGCCCCATACCATCCTTGTCAAATATGTAGGGGTTCTTGAGAACACATCAATGATATCAAAGTAGTAGAAGCCAGGATTGTGACTTGTAAAAGCAATGACATACCAACCAAAGAAGATGAGTACAAATAATGAAAGAAAGCAGGTACTGCTAGCAAGGTGTAAGTAGCAAGGCCCACAGTCAAGTGGCAGAAACGTGTGGGGTAAGTGGGTGGTTCAAGTCCAAGAAAGTGGAACTTAAAATATTGTATAATCTGAAAAGTGGGAGATAAAACTTTGGGAGATAATTTTGAAGTTTAGCTAAGAAAGCCAAGAACGATCCAAAGTCCCTAAAAAAATATCTATGGTTCTCCATAATTTTTAAGGCACGAGAAACTCTAGATTTCTACCTTTTTCTATGTGCTGCGTCATTTATGATTTGACACCAAGGACCGATGGTAAAAGAGAGAATCTCTTAATCTTCGTTAATAGAGATAAATAGTTCTGTCGAGCTGTTGTTAAGCACATAGTTGCTGAGGTGAAATTGGATGAAAATTTTGCTGTCATACTCTTGACAGGTAAGTGGCATGACACGAGAGCAAGTATATCCTCTGGTAGACTCATAATGGTTTCGATCGATTTGATTCCGTGTTTGCGTGTATCAAGGTTTTTCATTTAATGTTTTGTTTCGAGAACAAGAGAAGGGAAGCTTGCCTTTTAAAGGGGGCGAGTTTTCTTTAACTTCATTCAAGGCTGGATTTGGTATACTAGTACTGTATGTGTATCCATGTTGTATTTTATTTTTTTATTGCTTATCGCTTGATTTCTTGATTGAATGTTTAATACTTCCTTGGCTATTTATATAGTCTTAAATCTCAGCATAACAAGGATTCTACTTGCTAGAAAATAAAATAATCCTAATCTAATCTAAGATAGTTGTAACACTCAGAACTCAGAAGTCCTCGATCCAGAGACCTAGTTCTGCCAAGTTTGGTTGCTATCTTCAAGGCTGTTGCGACCACATATAATACCTCCCCAGATCCCTCCCGCGAGGACTTCCAGCACCGACCAACTGCTGCAAACTTCCTCCTGCTGATTATTCTTTGCTGCTATTTCCTCTTGATTTCTGCTGCTGCCTTCTGCCGTAGCTTCTCCTGACTGGTTCTCATAAGAAGCACAGCACTCTCCTATTTTCTTTCAAATCCTAATCGTGCCCATGAAATATTTACTTTATATTCACAAAAACTAGGAAGGATGTCTGTAGCTTTCAGGTTTTTAATTGATTTAAAACACACAAAGTGAGTTTGCATGGAGGTTACGGTTTCAAATCATCTTTTTCAAGAACTTGAGCTTAAAAAATACCCAATTGTAAGAGGAGGTCAGGGTAGCTAGCCTCTCAGTACACAGCTAATTACTAACTATTGATTGTGGGATGGGCGCACACAGAGAGAAATAAAGAGGGGAAGCTCTGAGAAGTAATTAGGAAATCTTTATTCTACAAAACTGAGAAATTTTATAAGACTACAAAATCAAGTAAAAACTCAAAACGTTGACAGCCAAATTACGAAATTAAATGCTTAAGAAACTTAATTAAAATTAATCCCTTATTTGAACCATTAACTAACTTTCAAATCCCAACGAGGTCATGCCCTTTTCAGCCCTGATGATAATCAAAAGGTGAGACCAGGCTTCCCACAATAGGAGTCACTAAAAATCTTCGAGGAACTCCACGAATAGGATTGATGATTCTGTAGCTGTCCTTCTTAGGATCATGCAGAATTCTTGCCTTTTCACCTGCCTCGATCAGGATTTCACCATTCTTCAAAATAATCAGGGGCTTCAAAAGGATATAGTTGTAGTTCTCAACTCTCCAAGGCAGCTTAATCACAAACCGCAATTCCCACGAATCCGTCACTCCATACTCTTTCATGGACCAAATGTGAGCCTCGTCATATTTTGAAAGATAGAAGGTTGATACCAATCCATCAAACACACTTACCTCCATGTGAAGTTCATCATTATAATTCACAATAGGCTGAGGAATCTCCTTGAACTCTTCTTTGCTCATGTCATAAGAAACTATCAGATACCTCCCCGTTCTTCCGAGCCCGACAGTTGCTTTCCAGATAAGAAAATCATTGCCAAACCAGATAGCAGCTTTATAGCCCAGATGGTATGGGATAGCTCCAATATCCTTCCACTCACCAGCTTTCAAAGAGTAGACTCTAGCCTCACATTCGTAAGAGTCAATGTCAATGAAAGGCTTATCATATATATAAACACACCTTATGACCTTGTAATCATCTTCCGCTTGATGATAACCAAAGCCTATCGTGGTGAAAGAGTTCTCAACTGCGGCGATATCGAAACCCGAGAACGGAAGGTGTTTGAAAACCCCAGTAGAGGGATTCAAGAGAAAGATATCCTGATTGCACTGTTGGTCCGAAATGCAAAGTATGCCATTGCATGAACCAGAAATTTCAACTTTTTCTAAGCACAGTGAAAAGGGCAATGGCAGCCTTCTAGCTTTGCTCCATTCTTCATCTTCAACGTAGAAAAGCTTGGAGTCATGCTTCAGGACAAGATTTGGGTTCTTCAAATTTGCTCTTTCGAGATGCTGCTTAACAAATTCTGGATTGCCAAGGAATGCAAGCATAGACTTTGATACACTCTTGAATCTTGTAAGAGACTTGACAGGCAGTCTAGTAAGAATATCAGAGATAATCTCACTAGGAATGTTAGCTGACATTTCAGTGAATGCAGCGCTGCTGGTGGATGCTGAACTTGTTGAACTCATTTTTTGGTACTGGTATATTATGAGTCTAATCGTTTGGTAAGAACGGAGAGGAATAATGGGGTATATAAGGACAAAGGAGGGCTCAATGGCCATAATGCCATAAAAGGAGAATATCTAAGTAGATTATGATCTAATTGTTGGAGAGAATCCAAAATTTATGACCAATATCTTGTCATTTGGCCAATGTACAAAATCATATCAATGAAATTTTAGAACGTAAATCTATATAAAATTGTGAAAAAGTTGAGGAGATATAGTGATTACTGTCTTTATTAGCACATTAATGGATGCATTTTTTTTTTTGCATATAAATATGATGCAATTTGTTTCCTGTTTTTAAAAGTGATTTCTTAAGAAAAATTTGTCAAACTAGTTAAAATACTATATAGTATCATGGTTGATGATTTAACAATTTCACTTATCATGTCAAGAAATTTAAAATTGTATTTTTTTACTGATTATAAAATATAAAAGATGAAAGAAAGGAAGATTTATTCTATTGTTAAAGCAATCAAAGAGGAAAAAAAAACAAAAATTGTTGAAGCCTCCAAGGTTTTTAGATTTCCTAGAATTTCTTTAAGCCATTTGTGCATTTCAAGTAAAGATAAACTATTTGGAAATTTATAAATACTAAGATATTAGATTTGAAAATTAATTGTGGATATCTACATCACAGATATCCAAATTTCAAGTATATCATTATTTCTTGCTAGTTGACACTATCTAGTGTTATATTAGTGGTTATTTTTAATGTACTTTTTATATAAAAAAATTCAAAATATAAATTAATTATAAAATCTATGTAACCAAGATCAAAATATTCAATAATATAAAATGAAGGCATGCATCTAATTGTATTTACTGATTTTATTTATCTAAATAAATAAATAATAAATTTGAACCTTAAAAAATTCATGACTTAAAAGATAAACACAAATAAAACTGACTGAATAAACTCATATCATAAAAACAATATTACACAAGGTCAAACACATCATAAATATAATTTAAAAATAAATATTTTTTATTTTAAAAAATAAACTTTATTTGTATAAAAAATTATATATGAGTTAAAATAATACCTTAAAAAATGAAATAGAAACATAACAAATAAAAAAACTTATATTAAAAAAAAGATATGCAAAGATCATGACCTAGATCATGAGATCATGATAAATCCATATAAAAAGCTTGAAGATAATCACAAAACTAATATTAAAAAAATAATGTAAAATAATAAGATTGTATGAAGCTGAATCCCCAACAAATTAAATGTTAAAAGATGACATTAAGAAAAAAATTAATTACACAAAAAAATTAAAAAAATAAGGGTGAGAAAAACATTAATTAGAAGAATAAAGATTTTCAATTAGAGTGTTTAATTGAAATGAAAAATAGCTTTAATAAAAAAATTAAAAGAATAAGGGTCAAACTGAAACAAATAAAACATTAGAAAATCTAATTGAATGATAAAATAAAAATAAAAATTAGAAATTTTTGATAAAAGTGCCAAGAATAAAATTAGAAATTAAAAAAAATGAGGACTAAAATGAAAAATCAAACATATAAGAAATTGTAATTAAAGAACTAAATTGAAAAGATAACCCAGCTGTAGAAACAGTTCTCAAGCTTTACATTGCAATCAAGAACAAAAACATCTGATTGTCTGATATAATTGGCGATGAATGCCATGAGTTTGCAATTTCTTTTTTTTTTTCCAACCCTTCCAAGGAAAAAAGGTGCCAATTAATTAAAATTTTAATTTGCTAATTTTACTTTCTATTGTGACTACGAAAAATTATTTTTAATTTGATTTAGTTTTTATTAAAAAAACTAAAATTAATTTAAATTGATTGGTTTTGATTCTATTCAGTTATTTTAGAACAATAACTAGTTTTTTTTTATTTGTCCCAGCTTTTCTAGTTTGACTTGGTTTTTCTCGGTATGACTCTATTTTTCAGGTTTAGCTTTGTTTTTTAGTTTTTGTTTGGTTTGGTTTTTTTTATTTCAAGCTTCTAAAACTAAACCGAATCGGCTGGTTTGTTAAAAATTTTAACAGTTTTCATCAATTTTTTTCATAATTTTGTTTTTTCAGTTTTTTATCTAATTTTCTTGGTTTATTATGCTTTTTAGTTTTTTTTGCTCACCCTTAGTGTGTATATATATTTGTAATATCCCAAAAAAATTCAAGTTATCTGGAAGTGAGGTTTATGTTTTGGATAATTAGTTATCTCTTGGTTCTGACAATTGAATCCAAAATTTAGTTGTGTAAAAAAAAAGATCCTTCCGTTTGTTAAGCCTAAGGGATGATGGAGGGTTTTTTGGACCCTTAAATTTGGTTTTATTATTAGCCATTTATGTCTTTGTGATATCTATATACAAAGTTTGTAAAAGTATCCGGTACAACAATTCTTTGGAATTTTTTTTGTATAGGAAGTGGGGTGAAAACCCTAGTTAATATACCAGAAAGCCTGTGTAAATGTGTATGCCCTATGTTTGAAAAAACAATTTTTAAATATGTAGAGGTGAACCATGAAGATGACATAAGGCATAAGAGCCCTTCTATTGGATTGGGAGGGGGGAGCAAACTTGAAAGTTAGAGATTTGATATAATCTATGGAGATAACATGAGATTTGGGAGCAGATCTAAAGAGTTGTAGTAGTTCTCTAAGTTCTACTTAGCCATGGTGGTATATATTTGGCCATAGGATGGGGTTATGTTGCTTTTTTTAAATTGATCATCTCAGGCTGTCATAAAAAATTGAGTTATCACAAGGAAAAAAAAAAACCCTTCTAAAAAGGTTATGCAATCACATTAGGAGAGACCTTCAAAAAAAAAAATATATATGCAATCACATGAAGGAGAATCCTTCCTAAAAAGATTATGTAAGAGTTTAAAATTTTTCATTAAAGATATATAAACAAAAACTAAATGTTAGAGAGACAATTATTTTAATTTAAAAATAAATTGATTTCCTATCAAAGATAATATATATCATGGGGTGATTTGTTGGACTCTAGGGAGCTCTTTGATCTACCTTAAAAAGTGATGTTATTATATTAAAGAGACATGTTGTTAATCCCTTCCAAGGATGGAACTGTTGTGAGTGTCAAGACTTGTTAAGATGACTAAACTTTTTTTTTTTTGAGTCCAACACAATTCGGTTAATGGGTTGCACTTGGTTAATAAACAATTGGAAGTCTGAATGGGAAAAAAATGCTCATGGTAATGGCTAGATTCATCAAGTGTTCTAGCCCAAGTATATCGTGGTTATGTATCATAGAAAAACTAGGAAATGTTATTATAAAGAAATTGATAATTTTTTAATCAATTCCCTACAAACATTGTCAATAGCAATGTCCAAAAAAATCTAAATAGTTTAGGGGCAAGGTTTATAACTTGAATAATTAGTTAATCTCTTAATTCTAGTAATTTAACCTATTTTTCCTAGTTAAGGTAGCTTGAAACAGGTGCTTGATATCTATAAAAAGTCTTATGTTGTGAAATTAAAGACTCTCTGATAATTAAATTAATATTTTTTTAAGAGAAAATATAATAATATTATAAGGAAATACTTTGAAAATAAATATGTAACAAAGAATGAAGATTTTAAATCTTTTTATTTAAAGAATTCATAATCTATTTATAATTAATAAGTTTTTTTTTTATAAAAAGAAGGGATCACTAAAGTGTAATATTGCCATAATAGTATTAAATAGAAAAAATATCATTGAAATATATATTAATGTTAATAGAAATATAGCTAGCTCTAAAAGAATTTATACACATTATCTTTTACATAACATTAATATTAATAAAAATATAATGAGTGATTGTAGGATTTTTATTTATCTAAAAAATGTAGAAAGGATATAAATTATAGTTGAGCTGGTTTATATAAATATATAAAATGTGTGTTATCCCTTTTATTATTTTGAAGTAGGTGTTGGATTTATTCAAAATTCTTATCAAATTCTTGGGAAATAAATTTGAATCTGTAGTGCTAGCTTGCATGATGGATTGAATGTTGGTGTAGCATGGAGATTAAGAATGTCACTATCCTAAATCAGGGACGAAGCCAATCTTTGTTTTAAGAGATTAAGATTAGAAGATTTTTTCTAGAAGATCCAAAACTTAAATTGAAAATTTTAAATGGTACGGGGGAGTCAGAATTTTTTTTTAATTTTTTTTTTTTGCATAGCCCGGGCCTAGCCCCGGCCAGCCTCTCCTGTTTAAATCTCACTTTGTTGGGAAAACATCATTAACATCCCTAAACGATTAACTCTTTCTCAATTTCATCCCAAATCAAATAATTTTATCAATTTCATCCAAAACCTTTTAAAAATTAGGCAATGCCTCCTTCATTGTCAAAATACGTGCAAGAAACACCTGATAATTCTTGTATGGGAGGAAATGTTGTTTAATTTTGAATAGGTTTTTGATGAAATGATTTGGGGAGGGGATAAGGTACACAACCACCTAGAGCAAGTTAATTATGTGGGCATTGCCCTCTCTTGATAATGAAATTTGCGCACTATTTAATAGTTGCAAGGATGCTTTTCTCACCATATTTTTATGTTGGTTTATTTATTTTATAGACCGAAGCAAAACAATTTAATTGATGAATTTGACATTTTTTGTATTTTTACAAGTCTATAAATCTTTTATATCGCACAACTAGTCTTTTCAATAATATTGGGATAGAAGAGACGATATATCACTTTTAAAAGTATAAAAATTCATTTTAAAACATATCTCAATACATGTATTTTCAATAAAACATATTTATATTTTTTCTTATGCGTCTCTTTTGTCTTAGAATACTAACGAGACAAGACCTGGTTTTTTAATTTTCTTTCTTATCAATGGCATTGTTTCTGGAATGTGGAGATGTTTACGTAACCACTTCTTCCTGTTGAGCCTTTTAGACGGGTAAATAGGAATCCCAGAATTCTTCTTTACTGAATTAATTTGGTATAAATCAGAAATCACGAACACGACTCCATGATAGACACCTTTTGCTTTCTTTTGCAGAAAATGATGGGGTATGCGAAGAGCATTTATAGACAAGATGAGCTCCTGCGAATTGTCCAGAACATAAGGTGAAGAAAGCTGTGTGTTTGCTTCAAATTTTGTGGCCATCATCTTGGCCCTCTCAATGACAGGGATGCCTCAGGCCAAGATAAAACAATATAAGATGCAATCACAGCATCTCTTGTGTTCAGCTGGTATACCATTTGATTTGTGAAAAGAGATGCTTGAAAATCATGTAAAGAAGCCTGTGTTCTTTGAGACATGCATTCAAGTAATGCAGGAATAGGGGATGGTCAAAATGCTTTACAGAGTTGCTTTAAAGCCATATTTTATCCATTAATTTAATAGACAAGGGAATGTCCATGGTCTAATGAATATAAAAAAGATATGTTTCTTGATGGTGGAGGATAATTCCATGTGGAAATGAAAGAGGAAGCATGGCTGCTTACATTAAGGCCCCAGATGTCAATATGATTCCATAGAACCATATTAAATTAAATAGTTTAACTAAATAATTAATCTTTATTTATTGAGAGTTTTTATATGGAAGGGGATGTTGGGTGTCAACTGCCAACCATCCATGTGTTTGAGTTGTGGCTCTCTATTTTTTATATGGAAGGGGATGTTGGGTGTCAGCTGCCAACCATCCATGCGTGTTTGAGTTGTGGCACTTTATTTTAAAAATATTTTTTTTTAAAATAAAAATATTATTAATATATTTTTTATGTTTTTAAATTATATTAATATGATAAATATTTTTTATGTTTTTAAATTATATTAATGTGCTGATTTTAAAAATATTTTTTTTTAAAATAAAAATATTATTAATATATTTTTTAATAAAAATATTTTAAAAAATAACAACAATCATATTTCAAAACAAGTTAAGATTAAAATATTTTAACAACAATCATATTTCAAAACAAGTTAGGATTAAAATATTTTTTTTATGTGGTTTAATTTAATTTCTTTTTATTAATATTGATAAGCACCCATTACGTGATATAATTTTTTATTTTAAAAGCTTTATTTGGAGTGTAAAAATTTAATTTAATACGTGAAATTAAATTAAAATATTCTATGTATTAAATTAAAAAAAGAATGATATGGGTCCACGTCTAATAATTTTAATGTATTTTTTTATGTGTATTTAAGTCAAATAATATTAGAGTTTTTTTTACTGAATAATAAAATAAATTATTATTATTATTGTGGAGTTACATTTTAAAATTATCAATAGCAAATTTATATCTTTTTCGTTTTCAAGATTTTATCTTTTGCTTTCAATTAAAGATTACATTTTTATATTTTTTTTACCCATTTGGGTTTTTGATTGAGATTTGACAAATAGACATTTATTAGCATGGTCCACTACACATTCAGTATAAATTAAACCCAACAAATTACCTCAGGGTCTATTAACATGCTCAAAACCCATTTGGTTTTTTCGTTAAAATAATATAATCTTAATTCTATTTTTTAAATAAAATAATATTATTTTGAGTTAATGTAAATTAATCAGACGCAGGTCTTGGACAGTATCATAGCTCAGACCAGTTTTAATGCCTTTGGTTCGAGCTTGAATCGACTATTATTTAAAAAATCCAGCCATCCAACCCGAAAAAAATAAAAAGAATTGAAGTACCCGAAAATTCTCAATTATTTTTTCAATTAATTTAATTTGGTTGCCGTATACACGTTAGCGATTGCAAACGTCTACCACACTGTCTCCCCCCCTCCCTCCCCGTTGCCGTATACACGTTAGCGATTGCAAAGGTCTACCACACTGTCTCCCTCCCTCCCTTTATACCTCTCTCCCTCCCTCTCCCTCTCCCTCTCTGCCCTTTTCTTTTCGATTCTCGTAAGAAGCTCGCATTCAATTTGTCTCAGTTTCTTTGATCAATCACCCAATTCCCGTTCCTCTCTTTAAAAAAGTCTCAAACTTCGTGGGTTTCGCTCGATTCTGATCTCCAGGTTCAACTCTCAAGATTTTGGCATTCTTTTCGAATTCTTCTGAATTTTCAGCATCATTGATCATTTTCTGAAATGGGTTTTGGAGATTTTTGGATTCTTCATTGAATCTGATGAAAAGGGTCTATTTTTAGGACATTTTGAGCATTTTCTCTTAGCTTAGCTTGTTTGGGAATCTGGGTTTTTATGTTCATTTAGAGGAATAGGCATATCAGAGGTTTTTGGGATTTTTCTCTTTTCATAGTTTAGTATTTTAGAAAGTTTTAAGCTTGTTCTGGGCTCTTATGCTGATTTAGAGACATGGGAGGTTTTTGGGTTTTATAGAGTTTTTGTTTTGTTCTTGCATTGGAGGTTGTTGGGTGGTATTAAGATGAAGAGGTTAAAGATTGAACCTTCTAGTACTAGGAGGTGCAAGCTGTCGCATATGTTTTTGGGTGTAGGAGCAATATACTTGGTGTTTTTAGCATTCAAGTTTCCACATTTTTTAGAGATTGCATCAATGTTGAGTGTGGATGATAGTTATGCTGGATTGGATTCGTCATCGATGGTAAAAGATGTTGAAGACTCCGATTTAAGCAAACCATCTTTTAGTTCTGTTTATAAGGATGCTTTCCACCGGAAATTAGAGGATAATCAAAACCAGAATGCTCCGATGATGCCCAGTAAGGAACCTTTGGAAGATGAAAAGGGAGGGTCTAAAACTATAAAGCCACTTCAATATCGTTATGGAAGAATAACAGGAGAAATTATGAGGCGAAGGAATGCAACTATGAAATTATCATCACTTGAGAGGATGACAGATGAAGCATGGCGGCTTGGGTTGAAGGCATGGGAAGAAGTGGAAAAGTATGATGGAGAGGAGATTGGACAGAGTTTGTTATATGAGGGGAAGATTGAGTCTTGTCCTTTGTGGGTATCTATGAGTGGAGAGGAGTTGGCTGGAGGGGATAAGATGATGTTTCTACCATGTGGTTTAGCTGCTGGGTCTTCTATAACCATTGTGGGAACACCCCATCATGCACACCAGGAGTATGTGCCCCAGCTTGCAAGGTTGAGGAATGGTAATGGTATTGTTATGGTTTCACAGTTCATGATTGAGCTTCAGGGTTTAAAGTCAGTGGAGGGAGAGGATCCACCAAAAATTCTACATTTAAATCCTCGATTGAGAGGAGATTGGAGTCAGCATCCAGTCATTGAGCATAATACCTGCTATAGGATGCAATGGGGGACAGCTCAAAGGTGCGATGGTTTGCCATCCAAGAAAGATGAGGATATGCTGGGTAAGATTTAACTTGTTTCTTAATTGTGTTAATTAACTTGTTTTCCTTGTTTGCTTATGTATGTTAAGTCAAATGCAACTTGGAAAGATAATTATTGAGTGTATACATGTATTAAAGGAAGAATTTATTTTCTCCTTTTCATGGGTGCCAAAACCACAAATAGCATTCCCCATTATATTCTGGAAATTAAGTAGATGTAAAGAATTTTCCCAAGTTGGATTTAAATTCACCTTGTGACGGGCTGGGGGCAACGAAGCATGGCTTCACATATAAGCATTGAAGAATTCAAGAAATGACTTGAGGTATTTGAATGAGGCTCAAGTCCCAGGAATTGATGTTTTAAAGTTTTGCATATTCTCTAGACACTTTTCTTCACACCAGCTGGTGTGTGAGGTGAGAGAGATATAGTTGTTTTTTTTATACAATTCAATTAGAAATGGGGACTAAAGCTAAAACTACTTATGGCACTCTATTCTAAACAATTAAATTGTAAGTTTTTCTAATTTATATGTTTGACAGTTGATGAACATGTGAGGTGTGAGAAATGGATGCGGGATGATAATGTAGATTCAAAAGAGTCCAAGACAGCCTCATGGTTCAAGAGATTTATAGGGCGTGAACAGAAACCTGAAGTAACATGGCCATTTCCTTTTGTGGAGGGCGGATTGTTTATCCTGACCTTGCGTGCTGGTGTTGATGGATACCATATTACTGTTGGGGGGCGGCATGTGACCTCATTTCCATATCGTCCGGTATGTTGATATAGATGAGAAAAAAAGTGATTGTTATACCCTATGACAGTTTTTTCTTGATTCTCTAACTCAAATGGTGAACCTTGGCCTTCTGGATTTGGGACAGATATCTGCACATCTGATGCTCAATGGTCTTTCTAGTGGTTCCATCCACTCACTATGGAAAAACAGTACTTTGAAATTGTTTGTGTGATTTGCATTTTTTTCTATGAATATTTCCATGCACTAAGCTTATCACTGTTTGCCATCATTTTAAGTCTGTGATTCCTTTTCTTGACCCTTTGCTTTCTACTGGATTTCGTTGGTGGTCTATCTGTAGATTTTTGAGGTTCCTGTTCTTAACAGTCATGTTCGATACAGTGGTATTATGTTTTGTTTAAGTACATATTCAAACAGAGTTCAATTCTTTTCTATTAAAATTAAACTCAAAATACTTTCCTAAAATTTTTTCTGTGCCTTTAGGGATTTACCCTTGAAGATGCAACAGGATTAGCAATCAAAGGAGACGTAGATGTTCATTCAGTTTTTGCAACTTCTCTTCCCAGCTCTCATCCAAGCTTCTCTCCTCAGCGAGTATTGGAAATGTCAGAGAAGTGGAAAGCTCATCCTTTACCAAAGAGTCCCATTCGACTTTTTATTGGGATCCTATCAGCTACAAATCACTTTGCGGAACGCATGGCAGTTAGAAAAACTTGGATGCAATCATCTGTAATCAAGTCTTCAAATGTAGTTGCTCGTTTCTTTGTTGCACTGGTAAGATCTTCACATTGATTTATTTATTTTGAAGGAGTGTTTAACTGTATCAACAGTCACTTAATTATTCCATGATTTCAGAAAGATTCCTCAACCATCAAATTTTCTAATTTATTATTTCAACTTCAAAAGTGGAGTGCGTGGTCTTTTTATCCAATTGCTGTTTCTGCTTGCTAACATTTTTTTTTTTAAATATCATTCAAAAAGTAAATTGAAAAAAATACACATGCTAGTAGTTGTTTGGCTGCATCAGAAAAAAGTTATTGGAAAGTTGGGATTCAAGCACCGCATTAAAATCTCAAAGAAAATTGAAATTGCACTAATAGATTTTGAAATTGAGCAATAGTTGAGGTACCACTGACACATTTAGCAGCCTTACCCCCCCTTTTCCTCACTGATGATTAAAGCACTCAAAATAACTTTACAAGTCAAGAGAACTTGGATGCTAGGATCAATCTCTATTGTTACCCTTCAACCTCTGCAGATGGAGCCACAGGCTAGGGCAGTGTTGGTTAAAGTCTTAGGTTAAAATTTTGCCTTGCAAAGAAACTTTGTGTGGTGACACTCACATGAATACCCTTGATATGCAGCATATGCATGTGAGGTTTGCTCAATTTATGCACCCTTTCTATTTTTTTTTTGGAGGAAATGCTTTGGAGTATTCTTATTCCTTCTTATCCCAAAATTATGATCCATTATTCCCTGATTTATGTCCATGGTCAAAAGTTAAGAGGGGTGGTTATTCTGCAAGTTGTCATTTTGCCTTTCTATCAAGTACATATTATGTGTTTAGGGCTCATTGTGCATAAGTGAGCCTGTATGTGCGTCTCAGTTGTTGTATTATTTTATCATCTTAATGTAATATGGTGCATTCTATAAGATGTTCTGTTGCTTTGGAACAGAGGAAGTGGCATTATGTTTTTTTACTATTCATTTTTCTTTTTTGCCATTCTTCTTAGCTACCATTTTTATAACATTCACACTCTAATTTATCTTTGTACTCATTTACGAAATCACAGAATCCAAGGAAGGAGGTGAATGCAGTGCTAAAAAGAGAGGCAGCCTACTTTGGTGATATTGTGATTTTGCCATTTATGGATCGCTATGAGCTTGTGGTTCTCAAAACTATTGCTATTTGTGAGTTTGGGGTAAGTCTATACTTTAATCATTGGTCATCTTTCATTGAATCTTTTAAATAGGATATCTGTGACTGTGTACTTAATGATATCTCCTGAATCTAGTTGTTTTGGTATCTCTGAATATGCTGAATACAGGTTCAGAATGTCTCAGCTGCATACATAATGAAATGTGATGATGATACATTTGTTAGGGTGGACACAGTCTTGAAAGAAATTGATCGTACCTCTCCCAACAAGTCTCTTTATATGGGCAATCTCAATCTCTTACATCGTCCTCTAAGAAATGGAAAATGGGCAGTTACTTTTGAGGTATGTAAGTTTTAATGCATTTGTGGGAATTCTGATTTAGTAAAATCCCTTGCAACACTGTCTTTGCTCTTACTAATTCAATTGTCTTGTTCCCTTTTCTCTTAAAATAGCATACAAAAAGGAAAAAAAATAAAATAAGAAAGGCTGGGTAAAAGGAATAATAGGGCAATTATTAGAATCTCTGCAAAATATACATCTCAGCAATCTCTTCTGGAATCACATAAGTCACCTGGGGTTGGCCTGAACATCATGAAAAGAAGCTGAAAAAGTTTTAATTGTTTATCAAGCTGTGGCACCATTCTCTGTTGCACTAGAAGCAACGTTGGTGATACTGGTCATGGAACTTTTGCATTATCCGAATGAGGTGTCTCTTCCCACAGTACTTGCAAGAGTTGCCTAACTGTCTTCCTTTTTACCCCTTTCCCTTGTAATTTTTTTACCGCATTTGATATTTCATGGAATGGAATGGATGTTGGTCAAGGAACTTGTTCAAGGCATAGAATGGCATAAGACAGCTTTGAGAAGGCTGTTTGTGCTTGTTGGCTCCCTATGATAAGGGTTTTCCCTTTGTTAGTTAAAGAATTAAAACATCATTCCTAACCTGCTATCAGAGTCATCATCCTTAAAGGTGCTGCTTTTTTGTGATTTTAGTTTTTAGGGACCGGGGGACCATTTTTTAGTTGAGCTCCTTTAATGAATCAGATAGTCCTGAACATCTTACACATTCTAGTTCAAAATGGACAAGGAACTAATCTAGATATGGTTAGCTCTGTTGCTACACAAATGAATTCAAAATTTCAATTTCTCTCTCTTGATAAATAGAATCTGAATGATAAAATTGTTTTTCTATGTTCACTTCTTGGATTTGAAGGTTACTTGCCTAAATGTAACAGGAATGGCCTGAAGAAGTATATCCTCCTTACGCCAATGGACCTGGATATGTAATTTCTACTGATATTGCTAAATTTGTCATTGCTCAACATGGCAAACGAAGCCTCAGGGTTAGTGATATTTAATCTTATCTAATACCTCCCTCAGTTGAAGGATGCACTCTTTCCCTCTCTGCCCCCCTTTCTGTTAGCATTTCTTTGACAACTACCTTTCCTATCAGCTTGTAGTTTGTACATGAAAATATTGTTAACCTCTCATTGCAGCTCTTTAAGATGGAAGATGTTAGCATGGGAATGTGGGTTGAACAATTTAACAGTTCCACCCCTGTTCAGTACTCCCACAATTGGAAATTCTGTCAATACGGATGCTTGGAGAACTATTATACTGCACATTACCAATCACCAAGGCAGATGATCTGTCTGTGGGACAAGTTGGCGAGAGGTCGGGCACAATGTTGCAGCTTTAGATGATAGATATATTATCAGATGTCTCCAAGGATCCGTTAGATGATGGCAGCAGCTTTACTACCTTTTGTTCGTTTAAATGGGCTGTAGAGATGGCTGTTTTTTAATTTGCAGCCTTGATTTTGGAAGAACAGACTGTTTTCTTATTGTAATTGAAATGGCTTATAGCGAAGGCTAAAACATTTTGGCTTCAACTAAAAGCTGGAGAAATTGTATATACCCTATCTTTCTATGTCAAGTATCGATTCAGTTGATGCAGAAGTGAGAAAATCCGTTCAGCTTGTTACATTCGGATGTTGCAAATAGGTTCGCAAAGGTTCAAAGCGGATATCAGCAATGGAAAGTTCAACCCGGTATCATCAATATCCGATTGAAACTTCTACCCATTTTTTGAACCGAAATAATGGTAAATGGTAATTTCATTTTATTGAGACAAATGGGCCTATTACAATCCCAAAGGGCCCAATTTTATTCTTTCTAAGAAACAGCCCAAACATATTTGCTAGTCTACCTTTAATAAAGGGTTTAATGGCAACGTTTTGCCCTAAACCATTAGGATTGTGGCACTTTGAAGTTTGTATTTTTATTTGATCCATGTTTGTTCGTGTATAAATACCTGAAGAAGATTTTTGGTAAGGACAAGCACTGAAAGAAAAAAAAGATATATCGCCATAAAAAACGAACATTATTCTCTGTATTTATATTTCATTTCCCCAATCAATCTTGCTAACTTAAAAGCATTCTAGAATCTCCTACGCTACTAGCAGAACATTAAGAATCTCTAAGCCTAGTGCATGCTCACGAGGCCCGCTGAATCTACTATGAAGAAAGCAATCGAGGATTCCTCGTTCTAGAATCTCCTACGCTACTAGCAGAAGATTAAGAATCTCTAAGCCTAATGCATGCTCACGAGGCCCGCTGAATCTACAATGAAGAAAGCGATCGAGGATTCCTTGAAGCTTATTTTTGGCTTCGTCAGTCCTTAATTTATTTATACGTTGTTAAATCTTAATTTATATCTTATATGTATCCCGTTTTGTCATTCCATTTGATTTTATCATTTTTATAGACCAAAAAAATCATTTTAAAAAAGACTCAGTTTTTAGTATATACTAATAAAAATTCAATCTAGTTTCATATTTATTAGGTATGTTCTATAGAATTTGATACACAAAATATCACATAAAATCATTCAAGAAATTGTACAGACTGAGAAATTAAGAGCAAGTAATATTAAGTAATTCGATAGCATTAGTTAATTACTTACACTGCTTATGGAGGCCAAGATGAGCCATAAGAACGGCCACCAAAATGAGTAGCTCTCCTCCTCCTTGAAGTGATCGAGCATGCTCTTTCCATCCACATTGAATCGCAGCATAAGTTAGCATCTCTACCAGAACTTCACTTATCATTTCCCATTGCTGTTCACTCTGCAGCAAGTTCAATGACTTGGCAAGCTCGACATCGTCAGATAGTGCTGGCCCTTCCGAGTTTTGACCGATTTGCTTGCACTTTGGTTCGCCCAACTCTTTGGGTAGCATAAACGGCAAATCAATCCATAGATACATCATGTAACGAGATAAAGATCTGCTCATTTTACAATGAATTGAATCCTGGCCGACGCAAGTATTAACAGCAATGTGCCATATGAGGAAGCTTTCATGAAAGTCTTTATTATGATCCACGGACCATCCAAATTTTTCATGGCAATCCTTACTTCTGAGGGCATGACAACCTCTCTCTTCCAATATCTTATATGGAGATAATGGGAAATTGCATCTTGAACGGATATCTAAGACACGTTTGAAGATCAATTCCTTTAAATCATCACCAACAATCTCCCAGCTCTGAATGTTTCCGGTTCTAAAGAGTTTTGGGAGGTGTTTACATGGGCTTTCTCTAGAATTTTTTGGCTCATATTGGGCTATAGATGCTTTCCACCTTTTGTTATTGCTAAAAAACGATAGCAACCGAGAAGAACAAATAACTCGACAAATAGAATCCGCCAGTGGCTGCCTTTGATCGCTAAGCCAAAGCATACCCCAATCTGAGAAAAGCATCAAAATAACCAAGTAGATCTCCAGAACTGTAGCTCCGACCAGCAACAAGTATGATACAATAATATCAATTTTGGAATAGGTATGCGAGTTTCTGGTCATTGATGAGAATGCTACTAATGCAGAGACAGAGGACAGAAAGGTGATGAAGCGGAGAATGATGCGTGGTCTCGGACAAATGGTTGTCATCACCTTGGTGAAGAGTACATCGAACATGAACCCCAACTCAACTTCTAACCATTTGAATGCTCCAGCAGCATCCTTGCTCTGCAAGATACCGTAGCTGATCCTATGAACAGGAAATGGAACGGTGTAATCAGCAAATAGTACCTTCAATGTTTGGAATAAGAAACAAGCTTCATGGAACTTTTTGACCTCTGATATTATATTATTAATGCCTGAAATTTTATCAATGCCTTCTGTGCCCAAAATGTCATTAATGCGAGCCACGTTCTCTTCTCTGCTCAAAATTTTATCAATCTGATCCATGACCCCTTCTGTGCCCAACATTTCAACAATGCCCTGTTCCGTGACAAAAATATCACTAGCGCCTCGTGTTAGGAGATCCAAACATTCAAATACACACATATTTACATGGTTCGGCAACTTGTTTATTCCACAAAGCTACTGGTTTGTATTAATCAAGCTCAATATAATACAAACAATAAAACAAGGAGAAGGAAAAATAACTTCTCTACTCAACTCAACTCTCACCCTTAGTTCTCTCTATTTCGTGCTCTATCTCAGCTATCAATGCACCCTCTATTTATAGCTGAGGAGGGAGACAATTGTTCAACAATGGTGGGCAAGTTAGGCACCCACCATTTGACTATATCCATGTCAATCATGGCTGCCACCGGTCATTTGTGTCCACACACATAACAATCTCCCACTTGGACACAAATGGTGTTAGGTCTGTCTTTTAATCTTCAAGACCAACTGAAGCTTTACACAACTTCAGTTTATCGAGAGTAACTCCTTTGGTTAACATGTCGGCTGGATTCTTGCTTCCACAGATCTTTTCAAGTAACAGTTGTTCATCGTCGAGCAATTGCCTGATGAAGTGATATTTGATCTGTATGTGCTTTGTTCTGGAGTGAAATGCTGGATTCTTGGCAAGGAAGATTGCACTCTGACTGTCACTATACAAAGTACCTTTTCCATGCATCTTGCCCAATTCTTGCAGGAAACTCAATGCCTTCTGTGCCCAAAATGTCATTAATGCGAGCCACGTTCTCTTCTCTGCTCAAAATTTTATCAACCTGATCCATGACCCCTTCTGTGCCCAACATTTCAACAATGCGCCTCGTGCCCAACATTTCAACAATGCCCTGTTCCGTGACAAAAATATCACTAGGGCCTCGTTGGGTGCTCCCTTCTATGCCCAACATTTGCTTAAGGTGATCTATGCCCAGTTCCGTGATCAAAATTTCATAAAGTTGAGGCAAAATATCATCCGACTTTTGGTGGCGCAAAATTTCCGGATATATTTGCCTTCGTACATGCATGCCTGCTTCGTTTGCTGAGTCCATCAACTTGCTGGAGCTTGCGAACCAGAGGACCCAAATCACTACATATATTAGCGGATCCTTGCTCCACCATGTTGGGAATTCCAACCGGTGATGTACTGATATTTGCTCATAGGAGGCCAAGCACACTGACACAATATTTAACGTGGTTCGGCAAA
>NW_011500095.1:336939-337805 GCF_000495115.2 Populus euphratica
ACTGAAGCTTTACACAGCTTCAGTTTATCGAGAGTAACTCCTTTGGTTAACATGTCGGCTGGATTCTTGCTTCCACAGATCTTTTCAAGTAACAGTTGTTCATCGTCGAGCAATTGCCGGATGAAGTGATATTTGATCTGTATGTGCTTTGTTCTGGAGTGAAATGCTGGATTCTTGGCAAGGAAGATTGCACTCTGACTGTCACTATACAGAATACCTTTTCCATGCATCTTGCCCAATTTTTGCAGGAAACTCTATAGCCATACTATCTCTTTTGCAGATTTTGAAACTGCAACATATTCAGCTTCTGTCGTTGAAAGAGCAACTATCTTTTGCAAGGTAGAACTCCAAGAAACAACAGTGCCTTCTAGAGTGTATATATAACCTGTAGTACTCTTTCTGCTATCAACATCTTCTGCTAAATCAGCATCTACAAAGCCTTCAAGTTTCAAACCGTCAGCTGTTTTTGGTGACTGGTCTCCACTGAGCTTGAAATGATTTCCCAGAGGTGTACATACTAGCTTAGCATTATCCATACTAAACCTGCTGAGAACCTTCTTGACATACTCTGCCTGTGAAAGCTTTAGTATGCCTTTGTCTTAGCTGGCGTGGCAGACACGTAGGCAAAGTGGGGTCCACCCAAGCTGACGTGACCGATGACGTGTGCGGTGACGTGGCGGGGTTGATTGATCAGACTGCTGATGTGGCAGGTTGTGGCTGCTGACTGTGCCGAATGGCTGACGTGGCGGGGTCGAGTTGCAAGAAACAGCGAGGAAGACACGTGACGCACGTGAGGCGCGTCTGTGCGCGTGGACAATACTGGTGGTGGCGCGTGCAGGCGCGTGCGGGCATGCAGGACGGTGGGG